>NW_027069393.1:300000-475000 GCF_037157495.1 Lathamus discolor | reverse complement strand
GCCTCCTTCCTTCTTTCCTTCCTTGCTGCCTGCCTACCGGCTCCCGGCGAACTGAGCGCGGGACAGCCCGTCAGGCAGAGGAGCAGCCCTTGTTTTCGTCGCTGGCGGAGACCCGCTTGCCGAGCCGGGGGAGGAGGGGCGTTGAGGGGGGCGAGCGCGCAGGCGCAGAGCGTCAGGCTGCCGACCCCTGCCCCTCCGCCCTGCTGCTCCGGGGCGGTGCCGCCGTCTGGTGACTGGGGCCGCACCCAGCGCTCGGCGGGTCCGGAACGGCAGCGCGGGGCGGGGGGGGAGGGTGCGCACGGCGAGGGGTGCCTCTCTCTGTGCCTGTGCGCATGCGCCGCGAGTGGGGGTGGGGGAGGGGGGAGGCGGGAAGGCGGGGGGCTGGGGGTGGGGGGGGAGGGGGAGGGGGAGGGGGGGGGTTTCGCCGAGAAGAGCGGGCGGGGCGGCGCGCCGCGGCGTCTGCAGAGCCCCAGGTGCGCCGGCTGCTGGGTTTCAATGTATCCCCCGCTCGAGCGCGGGAGCTGGTTCAGGGCAGTGCGACCTTCAGGCCTCCCTGCCGTCGCCCCTGCAGTAATCCGAGCATTTACTTCAGCACAAACAGTTTTTAGTACCGACCGTTTTTCCGTCTCGGTACGTCCCGGCGCAGAGATGCCTTAGCAGCGTCTGGCTCTCGCTTGGGCTTGCCTAGGGCCCACTGATGGGGACGAGGTGACGGCACCTAATAATATTTAACCCTGCCGCCGACACCACCGCCTCCCCCCCCCCCCCCCCCCCCCCCGCGAAGCGGGACAGCGAAAACACGGTGGCTGGGGAAAACGATGCCTGAACGCACCACCACCACCACCCCCCCCCCCCCCGCCCCCAGGGATGGGCTTCACTTCCCCCCCCACTCCCTGTCCATGCTTCTGTTTCTTGGAGCTGTCCCTGCCAGGAGCTCCTGCTCTGTGCCCAGTTCTGCTCCCTCTCGGTGCTCCTGGAGCCAAGAACACTTTTCCTTCCCTGCCAGGGGTTCCCTGTCGCTTCCCCCTCTACTTCTCCGAGCACCTCGGGGAGCTCCCCGCGCAGGCTGAGTGCTGCTGGCCCTGGCAGGCGGCAGAGTCCCTGCCCCGGCACACAGCCCTTGGGCTGCGGGGGACCCTGCTCGCAAGGACAGCGCTGGGCACCCACCCCTGGCTGCACACGCACATTCACACCCTGCAGCCAACCCCTGTGTTAGCGTAAGAATAAACACATAACCACCGGAATGGTTATATGAGGTGCTTTATTGCAGCGCTGGGAAACCAGGGGCACTCGCCCAAATCTGGCTTCGACCTCGTCACATCGCGTCCACAATTTATATCCTAAAAGTTTCACAGTTAATACATATTCATCATAGGTTACAACATTTAACTAATACATATGCATTAGGGATTGCCATATCCGTCTATTACGACATCAGCCTCTTCTGCGCTTGCGCGGCCCCCTCTGGTGGTCGTCTGGTGGTCGTTCCGATGAAGTAAGAGTCTTCCTCAGATGAAGTAAGAAGTCTTCCTCAGGTTGTCCTTTTCACCTTTCCCCCACTTGAGTATATTCCAAACGTTAGCACCCTCTTATCTTCTTTCTGGTATGCTCTTCCAGCTATCTTATACACAGGTTCCACTTGGGTATAGTCTCCAGTACATACTTTTCTAAATCCTTTTATACTCCTTTTACCATATTTGGTTATGCTATGTTTTTGTAGCATTGGGTACAAGACAGCTGTGATATATTGCAACATTAGAACCGCCGTGATACAAAACCACGAAGTCACAGCATTTTCTAATATACAAAACCTCACTATTAATTTATAAATTTCTCAAACATAATAATTTTTACTATTTTATACAATTGTTTTATCATACAAAGTTCTGCTCTTTCCAACACCTGGATGAGGGACCTGCCTTCTCTTCTCACACAGACGCTGCAGAGGGAAGGCCTGCTGTGCAGCACATCCTCCTCCTTATCCGCACAGAGAAACTGAGAGCGTCCTCCTGACAGATCCCATGGACTGTCTGAGGCAGCGGCTCGAGGCGTGTTGCCTCTAAGGGGTGTGGCGACCTGGATCAGGAACGGCACGGCGACCAACCCCAGGCGGCTCGGGCCATCAGCTCGCAGACACCAATGTGGTGGACAGCAAATGGCATTTATTGAGGAGTGACACAGCATTTATATACCCTGAGTTTACAACATCACTTCCGTCTGCTTACATCACAAACCAGGCGTTACTGGCTATAGGGAGAGGAGCCTTATCTTCCTATCTTTCCTTACAGTGCGACATCTTCCGACCGCCGGACCCTAACTACCTACATTTCCCCCCTCCCTATGCGTAATTAAATTGGCTAAAATCCGACAAGTTCTAAAAGAGGTATATCATAATTTTAGATATTAAACACATCTCGCTCTTATTCTATGCTCTGTAACTATCTTATCTTACTATATCTTATCTTGTCTATACCTATAACAATCTTGAGGTATATATCACAGACAAACTTGAGTATAAAACATAAGGCACGTAGAACAAGACCGGGGGGTAACTGGGATCATTGGAGTATAACTGGAGATAGCAAAAGGAAACTTCGAACAAGAACATTCTTAAAGCAGTTGTTGACGTTCTATTAACATAATACTGACTTTTTCTATCTGGCTCTTGACAAATGACACAAGCATTTTCAGAACACAGGGCCCAAAGATCAGTGCCATCATGATCATTGCAATTGGTCCCATCAGAGTAGATATCAGGGTGGTTCATGGTGAATGGTTGAACCATGATTCATACCATCCTTGTTGAGCTTCTCTTTCCCTTTTTCTTTTTTCTAAACCTTCTCTAAGTTTGGCCATAGTGTCCCTCACTACTCCAGTGTGATCTGCGTATACACAACATTCTCCTCTAAGCGCTGCACACACCCCTCCTTGCTGTAAAAACATTAAATCTAGTCCTCTCCTGTATTGCAACACTACTTAGACAGTGATCTGATAGATTTTTCTAAAGCAGTTATTGATTGGTCAATTCTTACCAGGTCCTTGTCTACGGCTGTCCTTTAAACTCTTTGCTCTGTTGTACCGATAAGGCTACTCCTATACCTCCTCCCACACCTCCCAGGATCATTAGCGTGGCTACTGTTCATCAATATTTGGGAAAGGTGTGGGTGTTTGTGGGTTGAGAACTGGATCAGTTGGGGGTTGTGGATTAAGAACTGAGTTACGCCCGATTGTTTGGAGTGCTTGCGGCAAGAGTCTAATGATTTGTATCACTACTCCTGGATCAGTGAAAGCTTTGTGAATGAATACTGACCACATTTTCCCCACAGCCCAACCCGCATCGGTCGGGTGTAGGATTTCTAACTTTAAATGGGTGCAAGTACCTCTATGGTATATCACTCCATCACTCGCAAATTTTGGATGGTCACAGTTATCTGGTCCCCATGTTACTTGCAAGAATTTATCGTTTTTTCCTGGTTTCCATCTATCACTTGTTACAATGGTCTCACATCCCCAATACCTACAGAAATAATATCCTGGATAGTTACAGTATCTCATTCCTGGGTTTGAATTGGGGCACCAATATGTTCCCCACAATGATTTAGATTTGGATCCTCCCACCATGGAGAATAAATCACCAATTGTTACCATAAAAGTCGGGGCACCTACTGTCGTGTTTTCTTTTATCACTGGTTCACTGTGTGCAACTTTTAGGACCCACCTGAATGGTCGATGAGGATGGTAAGCTGAACTTGCCTGACTCACAGTGACAAGCCCTAAAATCAAGATTGCACAGAAGCATTGCAGCACCATCCCCCCCGCCGCAGGGGTTATGTCGCTGTTGGTTAGATTCAGCCAGTGTGGAGCTCCCAGGTGCGGACTGGATGCTTGTCGACTCGTTCTCTCTGTTGGTCACCGGGATGTATGGGTTACGGGGACGTCTGATGAACTGGTCCTGTGGGCAAAACCTCACAATTTTCATTAGTTTCACTGTTTTTATCAATTTTATTCTGAAGATCTAGTTTAATAGACTTAAGTGGGCACCATTTAACTCTGCCATCTTTTCTGACTGCAGCATACCCTCGCTCTGTCAGGACTAGCCTCCACCCTTGTTCCCACTCTCCCAACTAATTTTTAATTATAACTGGCGGGCTTTCTTCTAGTGCTCGAGTGGCCCAATGTTTTTGGGTGGGGCTCTTCACCTCCTCTCCCCTGGAGAACTGATTTAGTGCTAAAAGAGCGGTCACTAGCAGGCGTTTGGTCTCCCGGGGGAATGGCGTTAGTCAAACCTTCTGTTTTTGCTAACACCTCTAATTTAGATTTCAGAGTTTGATTCGCTCGTTCGACTATAGCCTGTCCTGTGCTATTGTAAGGAATACCGTGTGATAAAGTGATATCCCATTTTAAAGCAAACGCCTGGACTGATTTAGAGACAAAGTTTGGGCCATTGTCAGTTTTGATCTGATTGGGGATGCCAAGCCATGCCATGGCCGTCAGCCAATGTTGGATGGTCGCTTTGGAGTCGGTTTTAAGGTGTTGTGTGGCTACAATTACTCCTCTATATGTATCTACGGTTACCGCTAGCCACGCTCGAGGTTTCAGTAACTGGCAGAGCATAAAATCTGTCTGCCACACTTTGGAGGCTTTAAGACCTCTGGGGTTGACTCCACTAGACCATAGAGGTGCTTTTTGTCAATAGGGACATGTGGCTACTATGTGCTTCGCGTCCGTGACCAAGATCCCGCATTTCTTTGCTAGCGCTTTAGCTCAGATGTGGAGAGACTCGCGTAGCTGGCAGGCATCTCTTAGCGTCCACAACCCTTTTGCAGCAGTGTCTGCTTTGTTGTTGCCGGTTTGGAAAAACCCTTTAATTGGGTTGTGGCTGTTGAGGTGGATGACCGATATGGTACCCTTTCGGGAAAGAAGTGCTTCTTCTAACATGAGAGCTGTTGTGGATGTTGATACGCCGGGTCCTGACATAGCTAAGCAAAGTTTGGCTACGAACATCGAATCGGTTACTATGTTTAGGTGTTCCATTGGGAACAGTCCACACGCCAGTACAGCGGCCATCGCTTCTAATTGCTGTTCTGAAAGTGCATAATCGGTCATTTTAATGCAGTGCCATTCTGTTCCCGATTGCCATACCGCCGCTGCTGTTGAGGTCGCTGAGGATGCGTCTGTGAAGACCGTTGGTCCCTGTTGGGGCCGATCCATGATCTTCCTTGGGAGGTCAATGTTGACAATTGCCAGCATTTCAGTCCAGGGGGGCTTTGTAGCATATTGGACTTCTCTGCCAAATCCAACGAGAGCCATAGCTAGGTACTCTGACATCGCTGCTGATAGTGTTGGGAGCTGTTTGCGGAAAGGTAGATATATTCTGGCGGGTTCGATGCCTAGGTGTCTTAGGGCGAGTTTTCTGCCTTTCATGATAAGGCTACCGAGGCATTTGACTCCTGGAGAGAATGCGCGTGACGGTTTTCCCAGGATTATCCATTGTATTGGTTGAGATTTTTCAGGGGGCCCCTGGGCTAGTGCCCCTACTCCCCCTCCTTTCGTGAAATGTACATACAGATCGAGTGGTACATCTGGGTCCCACCTGGCGAGTGTGCTTGATGATATTTGTTGTTTGATAAAGTCAAGAGAGTTTATTGCTTCTATTGTCAGAGTTTTTCAGTCCCATGGGTTCTTTCCTTTCAAAAGATTGTATAAGGGGGCCATGATTTGGGAGGGGGATCAAGACAGTGTTGTGAAGCCATTGTAAGGACCCTACTAACTGTTGCATGTCATGGAGGGTTTTGCTATTTCGGCCAATTTTTATTTGGGGTGGGGTTATATAAGAATTTGTGATCTCCACTCCCAAGAAGCTTACACATGGTCCTTTTTTAACTTTCACGCTCGTGATCTCAAACCCGCTTGTCTTTAAAGTTTCTGAAACTGTTGATATTAGCTGGTCTACCTGACTTCCCGATGGTGCGGTGATCAAAACATCGTCCATGTATTGAATGATAACTGCGGTTGGATTATTGTGTCGAACCGGCGCCAACGCCCGACTCACCGCAATCTGGCAAACAGTAGGTGAGTTGATCATCCCTTGAGGTAGGACTTTCCACTGAAAGCATAGGTTGGGGCGCTGGCTGTTTGGGAACACTATAGAAAAAGCAAACCTCTCCTTGTCTTCCTCATGCAGAGGTATCGAAAAGAAACAATCCTTAATATCAAGGACGGCACAAGGTTGTCCTTTTGTTATCATAGAGTTCATGGGTAACAGCGTTTGGACGGGGCCCATTGGTTGAATTTTCTTATTTACTTCACGCAGGTCATGAAGGAGGTGAAACCCCTCGCCTGTTCGTTTGGGTATTACAAAAACTGGGGTGTTCCATGGACTGGTGGAAGGCTCTATATGACCTCGTTGTAGCTCGCGGTCAATTAGCTCAAGAAGAGCATCCATTCGAGGCTTTGACAAGGGCCACTGCTCGACCCACACTGGGTCAGACGATTTCCATGTTAGTTTAATTGGTGGGATTGGGTATTCGGCAGTGGCCCTTATTACAAATTTGTCACCCTGGCTTTTAGTAGGGCTAGGGCATCTCTTACCAACAGGGGTAGGACTCCTGACATGACATATGGGAAGAGGGTAATAGTTTTCTCCGGTCCTTTTTCAGTGTGAAGTGTGATTGCTATCAATTGGGCGCTCTTCCGAGTTCGGGATAATCCCCCCACTCCACCCACCATAGGGGCGTCTTTCAATTTCCAACACAGGGGCCAGTTCGTCTCAGGGATAACGGTAACATCTGCTCCAGTATCGATCAAGAAAGGGACACTAATGGTGGTACCATGTAAAACATTATGGAGGGAACAGATCCCCCACACCACTGGCGGGTTATCACAGTTAACGGCCAGGGCCACCCTGGGGTCCTGCCCCCAGGGGTTGGTCCTTGCTGACCCTGGGGTAGGGAAAGATTTGGCTGAATCGTCAGTTGGACCATAAAGCTGGTCGCTTCTTGAGGGTTTAGTGGGTTCGGGAGCGCCTCGCCCCATCTGGGGCTGGCATAGTTGGGCCACCTCATGTCCCAAATGGGAGAGGACTGTGTGCGGCCCAAGTGTCCTCTCCCCCCGTTTCCCTGGGTTTTAGATCTACATTCCTTAGCAAAATGCCCTTTCTTTCCGCAGGCCCAACACGGTCCTCTGGGTTGGTTCCAGTGCGGGGGAGGCACTATTAGTGGTTTTTCCGACTGAGGGCAGTTTGGTGCAATGTGGCCTACCTGGCCACACTTAAAACATGCCATCACATTAGTTATTGTGGTGCGAACAGCCACCTGAATCGGGGCAAGATGCTCTTCTTTTGTGACATGCTTAATCATGTCCGCAATATTTGACCCCACTGGCAGTGATCGTAAAATTTCTTTGGTTCTCGAATTGCATTGCTGACGTAAGCATTCTGCAACAACCGCGCCCTTTGCTTCCGCAGGCAGGGTTGAAGAGTCGACTGCTGCCTGGAGGCGATCTACAAATTGTGTAAAACTCTCATTTTCATTTTGTTTTATTGTAGACCATGGCAATGGCTTGACAACGACTCTAGAGGCTTCACGAATAGCTTCTCTGGCTGCACGGGTAGTTGTCATTACTTCATAGGGCCGCAGGCCTTGGGCCTGCGCCTGGGGGGTAATCATTGCTGGGTCTGTACCCATTAATCACTGCAGGCTGGAGCCATGTAGCGGGTGATCCGCCCCGGTTACTTGGGCTAGTTGTCCCGCACAGTTGTATTCCCATTCTTGTTTAAAAACAATTATCCCTGCCCCGTCAAAGATCATTCTACAAGTTTGTTTTATATCGAACGGGAGCATATCATCTCCCACGAAGACACCATCTATGAGGGTGGAGACCATGGCAGAATTAAGTCCTTTATCCGCGATTGCCTTAACAATCACTTGTATATCCTTAGGGTTTATTGGCGAGTGGAACCTCTGTCCCCCATCTGTCACCCGGACCGGGAATGCTAGTTTGGCTGATGGGGTCCAGTCGGCACACACTATATTTATTTTCCTCCAGTCCGTGAGGGGGATTTCTCCCCCTTTGTCCATCTTCGTTTCCTCCTCCTCTAGGCTTGAATCAGTTGTAAACCACTCGTCCCAACTAGTGTCTGATTCAGAGTCAGAGCTCGACTGACTGGTTACTTTTGGTTTCCAGTACTTCTCTGTCAGGCTCCGGCCCCGCCTGCTTTTCTAGCAGGCGGGCCATTCTCTCCCTCTTGGTTTGCCCCGCCCTCTACTCGGCAGGGTGTTTGCTCTGCAGGGACATCTTTTCAGGTGGCCGCTCCGATTGGCTTTCTGCCCTTCACTTGCGCTCTCCTCCCTTACCCGGTTGCGTGCACATGGTAACGCTAGTGCTTCCTCCCTTTCCCCGCCAAGGGCATCTTCAACCCGCCCTCTGCCTTTCTGTAATGTTGGCCACTGCAACCCTAAGTAAGGTGGGCACTGCAGCCCTAAGGAAGCCCAGTAATGCAGCCCTAAGGAGACCCGGCACTGCAGCCCAAAGGAAGTTGGGCACTACAACCATAAGGAGGTTGGGCACTGCAGCCCTAAGTAAGTTCAGTACTGCAGCCCTAAGTTGGGCACTGCAGCCCTAAGGAGGTTGGGCACTGCAGCCCTAAGTAAGGTGGGCACTGCAGCCCTAATTAAGTTGGACACTGCAGCCCCAAGGAGGCCCAGCACTGCAGCCCTAAGTCAGGTGGACAGTGCAGCCCCAAGTATGGTGGGCACTGCAGCCCTAAGTAAAGTTGGGCACTGGATCCATAAGGAGGCCCGGCACTGCAGCCCTAAGGAAGCCTGGCACTGCAGCCCTAAGTATGGTACGCACTGCAGCCCTAAAGAGGCCAGGCACTGCAGACCGAGGTGAGATGTACACTGCAGCCCCAAATGAGGTGAGCAATGCAGCCAAACGTAAAGTTGGGCACTGCAGCCCTAAGGAGGCCGGGCACTGCAGCCCTAATCAAGGTGGGCACTGCAGCCAAAAGTAAGTTGGCTACTACAGCCCTAAGAAATTTGGGCTCTGCAGCCAAAAGTAAGTTGGGTACTGCAGCCCTGAGCAAGGCGGGCACTTCAGCACTAAGAAAGGTGGGCACTGCAGCCCTAAGTCAGGTGGGCACTGCAGCCCTAAGTATGGTAGGCAGTGCAGCCCTAAGGAGGCCCGGCACTTCAGCCCTAAGTCAGGTGGACACTGCAGCCCCAAGTATGGTAGGCACTGCAGCCCTAAGTAAAGTTGGGCACTGGATCCCTAAGGAGAACCCGGCACTGCAGCCTTAAGGAAGCCCGGCACTGCAGCCCTAAGGAGGCCCGGCACTGCAGCCCTAAGTAAGGTGGGCACTGCAGCCCTAAGAAAGGCGGGCACTGCAGCCCTATGTATGGTAGGCAGTGCAGCCCTAAGGAGGCCCGGCACTTCAGCCCTAAGTCAGGTGGACACTGCAGCCCCAAGTATGGTAGGCACTGCAGCCCTAAGTAAAGTTGGGCACTGGATCCCTAAGGAGAACCCGGCACTGCAGCCTTAAGAAAGCCCGGCACTGCAGCCCTAAGGAGGCCCGGCACTGCAGCCCTAAGTAAGGTGGGCACTGCAGCCCTAAGAAAGGCGGGCACTGCAGCCCTAAGTATGGTAGGTAGTGCAGCCCTAAGGAGGCCTGGCACTACAGCCGTAAGTCAGGTGGACACTGCAGCCCCAAGTATGGTAGGCACTGCAGCCCTAAGTAAAGTTGGGCACTGGATCCCTAAGGAGAACCCGGCACTGCAGCCTTAAGGAAGCCCGGCACTGCAGCCCTAAGGAGGCCTGGCACTGCAGCCCTAAGTCAGGTGGACACTGCAGCCCCACCTATGGTGGGCACTGCAGCCCTAAGTAAAGTTGGGCACTGGATCCATAAGGAGGCCCGGCACTGCAGCCCTAAGGAAGCCCGGCACTGCAGCCCTAAGGAAGCCAGGCACTGCAGCCCGAAGTGAGGTGGACAGTGCAGCCCCAAATAAGGTGGACACTGCAGCCCTAAGGAGAACCGGCACTGCAGCCCTAAGGAAGCCCGGCACTGCAGCACTAAGGACGACCAGCACTGCAGCCCTAAAGATGTTGTGCACTGCAGTCCTTCGTAAGGTGGGCACTGCAGCCCTAAGCAAGGTTGGCACTGCAGCCCTAAGAAGTCCTGGCACTGCAGCCCAAAGCTAGGTGGGCACTGCAACATTAAGTAAGGTGGCACTGAAGCCCTAAGAAGTCTAGGCACTGCAGCCCAAAGCTAGGCGGGCACTGCATCATTACGAAAGTTGGGCACTGCAGCCCTAAGTAAGGTGGGCACTGCAGCCCTAAGGAGGCCCGGCACTGCAGCCCTAAGTAAGTTGGGCACTGCAGCCCTAAGTAAGGTGGGCACTGCAGCTCTAAGGAGGCCCCGGGACAGGAACCCTAAAAAGGCCCGTCACTGCAGGCCTAAGGAGGCCTGTACTGCAGCACTAAGTATGTTGGGCACTGTAGCACTAAGTAAGGTGGGCAGTGCAGCCCTAAGTAAGGTGAGCACTGCAGCCCTAAGTAAGGTGAGCACTGCAGCCCTAAGTATGGAAGGAACTGCAGCTCAACGGAGGCCCGTCACTGCAGAGCTAAGTAAGGTGGGCACTGCAGCCCTAAGTATGGTGGGCACTGCAGCCCTAAGTAAGGTGGGCACTGCAGCCTTAAGTAAGTTGGGCACTGCAGCCCTAAGTAAGGGGGGCACTGCAGCCTTAAGGAGGCCCGGCACTGCAGCCCTAAAGAAGTTGCGCACTGCAGCCTTAAATAAGGGGGCACTGCAGCCCTAAGTAGGTTGGGCACTGCAGCTCTAAGGAAGCCCAGCAATGCAGCCCGAAGGAGACCTGCCAGTGCAGCCCTAAGGAGGCCCAGCACTGCAGCCCTAAAGAAGTTGGGCACTGAAGCCGTAAGTAAAGTTTGTCACTGCAGCCCTAAGGATGCTGTGCACTGCAGCCCTAAGGATGCTGGGCACTGCAGCCCTAAGGAGGCCCGGCACTGCAGCCCTAAGTCAGGTGGACACTGCAGCCCCAAGTATGGTGGGCACTGCAGCCCTAAGTAAAGTTGGGCACTGGATCCATAAGGAGGCCCGGCACTGCAGCCCTAAGGAAGCCCGGCACTGCAGCCCTAAGGAGGCCTGGCACTGCAGCCCTAAGTAAGGTGGGCACTGCAGCCCTAAGAAAGGTGGGCACTGCAGCCCTATGTATGGTAGGCAGTGCGGCCCTGTCGTGGTTTAAACCCAAACACAAACCTCGTCCACTCACTCCCCCCCTTCTTGCCCTCCCCCTGCTCCTGGAGGGACGGAGAGAAGAATCGAAAAGAATGCAACTCCCACGGGTTGAGATAAGAACAGTTTAGTAACTAAGGTATAACACAAATCACTACTGCTGCCACCAATAATAATAAGGATAAAGGAAATAACAAGAGGAAAGAATACAACACCTCAGCACCAGCCGACCGATAACTCGCCCCACTCCCCCCAGCCGAGCACCGACCGATACCTCCTCCAACCCTGCAGTCCCTCTACCCCTTCCAGCTCCCTCTAAGTTACATCCTGGGCATGACGTGCTGTGGTATGGAATACCTCTTTGGCTAGTTTGGGTCAGGTGTCCTGTCTCTGCTTTCTCCCGGCCTCCCCTCCTCCCTGGCAGAGCATGAGGCTCAGAAAATCCTTGGCCAGACCAAACATTCGAGCAGCAACTGAAAACATCGGCGTTATCACCACTGCTCCAAGGCCAAAAGATCAAAACACAGCACTGTACTAGCTCCTAAGAAGGAGAAAAATGACTGCTGCTGCTCAAAACCAGGACAGGCCCTAAGGAGGCCCGGCACTGCAGCCCTAAGTCAGGTGGACACTGCAGCCCCAAATATGGTAGGCACTGCAGCCCTAAGTAAAGTTGGGCACTGGATCCCTAAGGAGAACCCGGCACTGCAGCCTTAAGGAAGCCCGGCACTGCAGCCCTAAGGAGGCCCGCCACTGCAGCCTTAAGTAAGGTGGGCACTGCAGCCCTAAATAATTGGGGCAATGCAGCCATAAGTAAGTCGTGTACTGCAGCCCTAATTAAGGTGGGCAGTGCAGCCCTGATTAAGGTGAGCACTGCAGCCCTAAGTAAGGTGGGCACTGCAGCCCTAAGTATGATAAGCACTGCAGCCCTAAGGGGGCCCAGAACTGCAACCCTAAGTAAGTTGGGCACTGCAGCCCTGAGTAAGGTGGGCACTGCAGCCCTGAGTAAGGTGAGCACTGCAGCCCTAAGCAAGGTAGGCACTGCAACCCTAAGTAAGTTGGGCACTCAAGCCCTAAAGAGGCCAGGCACTGCAGTGCTAAGGAGGACCGGCACTGCAGCCATAGCAAAGTTGGGCACTGCAGCCCTTAGTAAGGTGGGCACTGCAGCCCTAAGGAGGCTCGGTTCTGCGGCCCAAAGTAAGGTGGGCAGTGCATCCCTAAGTAAGGCGAGAACTGCAGCCCTAAGTAAGTTGGGCACTGCAGCTTTAAGGAGGCCAGGCACTGCAGCCCTAAGGAAGCCCGGCACTGCAGCCCTAAGTCAGGTGGACACTGCAGCCCCACGTATGGTGGGCACTGCAGCCCTAAGTAAAGTTGGGCACTGGCTCCCTAAGGAGGCCCAGCACTGCAGCCCTAAGGAAGCCCGGCACTGCAGCACTAAGGAGGCCCGGCACTGCAGCCCTAAGTAAGGTGGGCACTGCAGCCCTAAGTAAGTTGGGCATTGCATCCCTAAATGATTTGGGCACTGCAGCCATAAGGAAGTTGGGTACTGCAGCTCTAAGGAGGCCCCGGGACAGGAACCCTAAGAAGGCCCGTCACTGCAGGCCTAAGGAGGCCTGTACTGCAGCACTAAGTATGTTGGGCACTGTAGCACTAAGTAAGGTGGGCAGTGCAGCCCTAAGTAAGGTGAGCACTGCAGCCCTCAATGATTTGGGCACTGCAGCCATAAGTAAGGTGGGCACCGCAGCCCTAAGTATGGTGGGCACTGCAGCCCTAATTATGGTGGGCACTGCAGCCCTAAGTAAGGTGGGCACGGCAGCCCTAAGTAGGCTGGACAATGCAGCCCTAAGGAGGCCCGGCACTGCAGTGCCTAAGAAGGTGGAGCCCTAAGAAAGGTGGACACTGCAGCCTTAAGAAAGGTGGGCACTGCAGCCCTAAGTAAGGTGGGCACTGCAGCCCTAAGTAAGGTGGGCACTGCAGCCTTAGGTAAGTTGGGCACTGCAGCCCTAAGTAAGGGGGGCACTGCAGCCTTAAGGAGGCCCGGCACTGCAGCCCTAAGGAGGCCTGGCACTGCAGCCCTAAAGAAGTTGGGCACTGCAGCCCTAAATAAGGAGGGCACTGCAGCCCTAAGTAGGTTGGGCACTACAGCCCGAAGTAAGGTGGGCACTGCAGCCCTAAGGAAGCCCAGTAATGCAGCCCTAAGGAGACCTGCCAGTGCAGCCCTAAGGAGGCCCAGCACTGCAACCCTAAAGAAGTTGGGCACTGCAGCCCTAAGTAAAGTTTGGCACTGCAGCCCTAAGTATGGTGGGCACTGCAGCCCTAAGTATGGTAGGCACTGCAGCCCTAAGTATGGTGGGCACTGCAGCCCTAAGTAAGGTGGGCACTGCAGCCTTAAGTAAGTTGGGCACTGCAGCCCTAAGTAAGGGGGGCACTGCAGCCTTAAGGAGGCCCGGCACTTCAGCCCTAAAGAAGTTGCGCACTGCAGCCTTAAATAAGGGGGCACTGCAGCCCTAAGTAGGTTGGGCACTGCAGCCCGAAGTAAGGTGGGCACTGCAGCCCTAAGGAAGCCCAGCAATGCAGCCCTAAGGAGACCTGCCAGTGCAGCCCTAAGGAGGCCCAGCACTGCAGCCCTAAAGAAGTTGGGCACTGAAGCCGTAAGTAAAGTTTGGCACTGCAGCCCTAAGGATGCCCAGCACTGCAGCCCTAAGGATGCTGGGCACTGCAACCCTAAGGAGGCCCGGCACTGCAGCCCTAAGTCAGGTGGACACTGCAGCCCCAAGTATGATGGGCACTGCAGCCCTAAGTAAAGTTGGGCACTGGATCCATAAGGAGGCCCGGCACTGCAGCCCTAAGGAAGCCCGGCACTGCAGCCCTAAGGAGGCCTGGCACTACAGCCCTAAGTAAGGTGGGCACTGCAGCCCTAAGAAAGGTGGGCACTGCAGCCCTATGTATGGTAGGCAGTGCGGCCCTAAGGAGGCCCGGCACTGCAGCCCTAAGTCAGGTGGACACTGCAGCCCCAAATATGGTAGGCACTGCAGCCCTAAGTAAAGTTGGGCACTGGATCCCTAAGGAGAACCCGGCGCTGCAGCCTTAAGGAAGCCCGGCACTGCAGCCCTAAGGAGGCCCGCCACTGCAGCCTTAAGTAAGGTGGGCACTGCAGCCCTAAATAATTGGGGCAATGCAGCCATAAGTAAGTCGTGTACTGCAGCCCTAATTAAGGTGGGCAGTGCAGCCCTGATTAAGGTGAGCACTGCAGCCCTAAGTAAGGTGGGCACTGCAGCCCTAAGTATGATAAGCACTGCAGCCCTAAGGGGGCCCAGAACTGCAACTCTAAGTAAGTTGGGCACTGCAGCCCTTAGTAAGGTGGGCACTGCAGCCCTAAGTAAGGTGAGCACTGCAGCCCTAAGCAAGGTAGGCACTGCAACCCTAAGTAAGTTGGGCACTCAAGCCCTAAAGAGGCCAGGCACTGCAGTGCTAAGGAGGACCGGCACTGCAGCCATAGCAAAGTTGGGCACTGCAGCCCTTAGTAAGGTGGGCACTGCAGCCCTATGTGAGTTGGGCACTGCAGCCCTAAATGATTTGGGCACTGCAGCCATAAGGAAATTGGGTACTGCAGCTCTAAGGAGGCCCCGGGACAGGAACCCTAAGAAGGCCCGGCACTGCAGGCCTAAGGAGGCCTGTACTGCAGCACTAAGTATGTTGGGCACTGTAGCACTAACGTGGGCAGTGCAGCCCTAAGGAGGCCAGGCACTGTAGCCCGAAGTGAGGTGGACAGTGCAGCCCCAAATAAGGTGGACACTGCAGCCCTAAGGAGAACCGGCACTGCAGCCCTAAGGAAGCCCGGCACTGCAGCACTAAGGACGACCAGCACTGCAGCCCTAAAGAAGTTGTGCACTGCAGTCCTTCGTAAGGTGGGCACTGCAGCCCTAAGTAAGGTTGGCACTGCAGCCCTAAGAAGTCCTGGCACTGCAGCCCAAAGCTAGGTGGGCACTGCAACATTAAGTAAGGTGGCACTGAAGCCCTAAGAAGTCTAGGCACTGCAGCCCAAAGCTAGGCGGGCACTGCAGCATTACAAATGTTGGGCAGTGCATCCCTATGTATGGTAGGCACTGCAGCCCTAAGGAGGCCCGGCACTGGAGCCCTAAGAAAGTTGGGCACTGCAGCCCTAAGTAAGGTGGGCACTGCAGCCCTAAATATGGAAGGAACTGCAGCCCTAAGGAGGCCTGGCACTGCAGCCCTAAAGAAGTTGGGCACTGCAGCCCTAAATAAGGAGGGCACTGCAGCCCTAAGTATGGAAGGAACTGCAGCCCTAAGGAGGCCCATCACTGCAGCGCTAAGTAAGGTGGGCACAGCAGCCCTAAGTATGGTGGGCACTGCAGACCTAAGTATGGTGGGCACTGCAGCCCTAAGTATGGTGGGCACTGCAGCCCTAAGTAAGTTGGGCATTGCAGCCCTAAATGATTTGGGCACTGCAGCCATAAGGAAGTTGGGTACTGCAGCTCTAAGGAGGCCCCGGGACAGGAACCCTAAGAAGGCCCGGCACTGCAGGCCTAAGGAGGCCTGTACTGCAGCACTAAGTATGTTGGGCACTGTAGCACTAACGTGGGCAGTGCAGAACTAAGTAAGGTGAGCACTGCAGCCCTACGTAAGGTGGGCACTGCAGCCCTAACTATGAAAGGAATAGCAGCCCTACAGAGGCCCATCATTGCAGCGCTAAGTAAGGTGGGCACTGCAGCCCTAAGTATGGCGGGCACCGCAGCCCTAAGTATGGTGGGCACTGCAGCCCTAAGTATGGTGGGCACTGCAGCCCTAAGTAAGGTGGGCACGGCAGCCCGAAGTAGGCTGGACAATGCAGCCCTAAGGAGGCCCGGCACTGCAGTGCCTAAGAAGGTGGAGCCCTAAGAAAGGTGGACACTGCAGCCTTAAGAAAGGTGGGCACTGCAGCCCTAAGTAAGGTGGGCACTGCAGCCTTAGGTAAGTTGGGCACTGCAGCCCTAAGTAAGGGGGGCACTGCAGCCTTAAGGAGGCCCGGCACTGCAGCCCTAAGGAGGCCTGGCACTGCAGCCCTAAAGAAGTTGGGCACTGCAGCCCTAAATAAGGAGGGCACTGCAGCCCTAAGTAGGTTGGGCACTACAGCCCGAAGTAAGGTGGGCACTGCAGCCCTAAGGAAGCCCAGTAATGCAGCCCTAAGGAGACCTGCCAGTGCAGCCCTAAGGAGGCCCAGCACTGCAGCCCTAAAGAAGTTGGGCACTGCAGCCCTAAGTAAAGTTTGACACTGCAGCCCTAAGTAAGGTGGGGACTGCAGCGCTAAGTAGGTTGGTCACTCAAGCCTTAAAGAAGCCAGGCACTGCAGTGCTAAGGAGGACCGGCACTGCAGCCATAGCGAAGTTGGGCACTGCAGCCCTTAGTAAGGTGGGCACTGCAGCCCTAAGGAGGCTCGGTTCTGCGGCCAAAAGTAAGGTGGGCAGTGCATCCCTAAGTAAGGTGAGCACTGCAGCCCTAAGTAAGTTGGGCACTGCAGCTTTAAGGAGGCCAGGCACTGCAGCCCTAAGGAAGCCCGGCACTGCAGCCCTAAGTCAGGTGGACACTGCAGCCCCACGTATGGTGGGCACTGCAGCCCTAAGTAAAGCTGGGCACTGGCTCCCTAAGGAGGCCCAGCACTGCAGCCCTAAGGAAGCCCGGCACTGCAGCGCTAAGGAGGCCCGGCACTGAAGCCCTAAGTAAGGTGGGCACTGCAGCCCTAAGTAAGTTGGGCATTGCAGCCCTCAATGATTTGGGCACTGCAGCCATAAGGAAGTTGGGTACTGCAGCCCTAATTAAGGTGGGCAGTGCAGCCCTAAGTAAGGTGAGCACTGCAGCCCTAAGTAAGGTGGGCACTGCAGCCCTAAGAAAGGTGGGCACTGCAGCCCTAAGTATGGTGGGCACTGCAGACCTAAGTAAGGTGGGCACTGCAGCCCTAAGTATGGAAGCAACAGCAGCCCTACGGAGGCCCATCACTGCAGCGCTAAGTAAGTTGGGCACTGCAGCCCTAAGTATGGTGGGCACCGCAGCCCTAAGTATGGTGGGCACTGCAGCCCTAAGTAAGGGAGGCACTGCAGCCTTAAGGAGGCCCGGCACTGCAGCCCTAAGGAGGCCTGGCACTGCAGCCCTAAAGAAGTTGGGCACTGCAGCCCTAAATAAGGAGGGCACTGCAGCCCAAAGTAGGTTGGGCACTGCAGCCCGAAGTAAGGTGGGCACTGCAGCCCTAAGTAAGGTGGGCACCGCAGCCCTAAGTAGGCTGGACAATGCAGCCCTAAGGAGGCCCGGCACTGCAGTGACTAAGAAGGTGGAGCCCTAAGAAAGGTGGACACTGCAGCCTTAAGAAAGGTGGGCACTGCAGCCCTAAGTAAGGTGGGCACTGCAGCCTTAAGTAAGTTGTGCACTGCAGCCCTAAGTAAGGGGGGCACTGCAGCCTTTAGGAGGCCCGGCACTGCAGCCCTAAGGAGGCCTGGCACTGCAGCCCTAAAGACGTTGGGCACTGCAGCCCTAAATAAGGAGGGCACTGCAGCCCAAAGTAGGTTGGGCACTGCAGCCCGAAGTAAGGTGGGCACTGCAGCCCTAAGGAAGCCCAGTAATGCAGCCCTAAGGAGACCTGCCAGTGCAGCCCTAAGGAGGCCCAGCACTGCAGCCCTAAAGAAGTTGGGCACTGCAGGCCTAAGTAAAGTTTGGCACTGCAGCCCTAAGTAAGTTGGCAACTGTAGCCCTAAATAAGTTGGGCACTCAAGGCCTAAGGAGGCCAGGCACTGCAGTGCTAAGGAAGCCCGGCACTGCAGCCCTAAGTCAGGTGGCCACTGCAGCCCCACGTATGGTTGGCACTGCAGCCCTAAGTAAAGTTGGGCACTGGCTCCCTAAGAAGGCCCAGCACTGCATCCCTAAGGAAGCCCGGCACTGCAGCACTAAGGAGGCCCGGCACTGCAACCCTAAGTAAGGTGGGCACTGCAGCCCTAAGTAAGTTGGGCATTGCAGCCCTCAATGATTTGGGCACTGCAGCCATAAGGAAGTTGGGTACTGCAGCCCTAATTAAGGTGGGCAGTGCAGCCCTAAGCAAGGTGAGCACTGCAGCCCTAAGTAAGGTGGGCACTGCAGCCCTAAGGAGGCCCATCACTGCAGCGCTAAGTAAGGTGGGCACTGCAGCCCTAAGTATGGTGGGCACTGCAGCCCTAAGTATGGTGGGCATTGCAGCCCTAAGTGAGTTGGGCACTGCAGCCCTAAATGATTTGGGCACTGCAGCCATAAGGAAGTTGGGTACTGCAGCTCTAAGGAGGCCCCGAGACAGGAACCCTAAGAAGGCCCGGCACTGCAGGCCTAAGGAGGCCTGTACTGCAGCACTAAGTATGTTGGGCACTGTAGCACTAATGTGGGCAGTGCAGCCCTAAGGAGGCCAGGCACTGTAGCCCGAAGTGAGGTGGACAGTGCAGCCCCAAATAAGGTGGACACTGCAGCCCTAAGGAGAACCGGCACTGCAGCCCCAAGGAAGCCCGGCACTGCAGCACTAAGGACGACCAGCACTGCAGCCCTAAAGAAGTTGTGCACTGCAGTCCTTCGTAAGGTGGGCACTGCAGCCCTAAGTAAGGTTGGCACTGCAGCCCTAAGAAGTCCTGGCACTGCAGCCCAAAGCTAGGTGGGCACTGCAACATTAAGTAAGGTGGCACTGAAGCCCTAAGAAGTCTAGGCACTGCAGCCCAAAGCTAGGCGGGCACTGCAGCATTACATATGTTGGGCAGTGCATCCCTATGTATGGTAGGCACTGCAGCCCTAAGGAGGCCCGGCACTGGAGCCCTAAGTAAGTTGGGCACTGCAGCCCTAAGTAAGGTGGGCACTGCATCCCTAAGGAGGCCCGGCACTGCAGCCCTAAGTAAGTTGGGCACTGCAGCTCTAAGGAGGCCCCGAGACAGGAACCCTAAGAAGGCCCGGCACTGCAGGCCTAAGGAGGCCTGTACTGCAGCACTAAGTATGTTGGGCACTGTAGCACTAAGGTGGGCAGTGCCGCCCTAAGTAAGGTGAGCACTGCAGCCCTAAGTAAGGTGGGCACTGCAGCCCTAAGTATGAAAGGAATAGCAGCCCTACAGAGGGCCATCACTGCAGCGCTAAGTAAGGTGGGCACTACAGCCCTAAGTATGGTGGGCACTGCAGCCCTAATTATGGTGGGCACTGCAGAGCTAAGTAAGGTGGGCACTGCAGCCCTACGTAAGGTGGGCACGGCAGCCCGAAGTAGGCTGGACAATGTAGCCCTAAGGAGGCCCGGCACTGCAGCCCGAGGTGAGGTGGACAGTGCAGCCCCAAATATGGTGGACACTGCAGCCCTAAGGAGAACCGGCACTGCAGCCCTAAGGAAGCCCCGCACTGCAGCACTAAGGACGACCAGCACTGCAACCCTAAAGAAGTTGTGCACTGCAGTCTTTCGTAAGGTGGGCACTGCAGCCCTAAGTAAGGTTGGCACTGCAGCCCTAAGTAAGGTTGGCACTGCAGCCCTAAGAAGTCCTGGCACTGCAGCCCAAAGCTAGGTGGGCACTGCAACATTAAGTAAGGTGGCACTGAAGCCCTAAGAAGTCTAGGCACTGCAGCCCAAAGCTAGGCGGGCACTGCAGCATTACGAATGTTGGGCAGTGCATCCCTAAGTATGGTAAGCACTGCAGCCCTAAGGAGGCCCGGCACTGGAGCCCTAAGAAAGTTGGGCACTGCAGCCCTAAGTAAGGTGGGCACTGCAGCCCTAAGTAAGGTGGGCACTGCAGCTCTAAGGAGGCCCCGGGACAGGAACCCTAAGAAGGCCCGGCACTTCAGGCCTAAGGAGGCCTGTACTGCAGCACTAAGTATGTTGGGCACTGTAGCACTAAGTAAGGTGGGCAGTGCAGCCCTAAGTAAGGTGAGCACTGCAGCCCTAAGTAAGGTGAGCACTGCAGCGCTAAGTAAGGTGGGCACTGCAGCCCTAAGTATGGAAGGAACTGCAGCTCAACGGAGGCCCGTCACTGCAGAGCTGAGTATGGTGGGCACTGCAGCCCTAAGTATGGTGGGCACTGCAGCCCTATGTATGGTAGGCACTGCAGCCCTAAGTATGGTGGGCACTGCAGCCCTAAGTAAGGTGGGCACTGCAGCCCTAAGGAAGCCCAGTAATGCAGCCCGAAGGAGACCTGCCAGTGCAGCCCTAAGGAGGCCCAGCACTGCAGCCCTAAAGAAGTTGGGCACTGAAGCCCTAAGTAAAGTTTGGCACTGCAGCATTAAGTGGGTTGGGCACTGGAGCTTTATGTAAGTTGGGCACTGTAGCCCTAAGGATCCTGGGCACTGCAGCCCTAAGGAAGCCCAGCACTGCAGCCCCAAGGAGGCCCGGCACTGCAGCACTAAGTCAGGTGGACAGTGCAGCCCCAAGTATTGTGGGCACTGCAGCCCTAAGTAAAGTTGGGCACTGGATCCATAAGGAGGCCCGGCACTGCAGCCCTAAGGAAGCCCGGCACTGCAGCCCTAAGTATGGTACGCACTGCAGCCCTAAAGAGGCCAGGCACTGCAGACCGAGGTGAGATGTACACTGCAGCCCCAAATGAGGTGAGCAATGCAGCCAAACGTAAAGTTGGGCACTGCAGCCCTAATCAAGGTGGGCACTGCAGCCATAAGTAAGTTGGCTACTACAGCCCTAAGAAATTTGGGCTCTACAGCCATAAGTAAGTTGTGTACTGCAGCCCTAAGCAAGGCGGGCACTTCAGCACTAAGAAAGGTGGGCACTGCAGCCCTAAGAAAGGTGGGCACTGCAGCCCTAAGTATGGTAGGCAGCGCAGCCCTAGGGAGGCCCGGCACTTCAGCCCTAAGGAAGCCCGGCACTGCAGCACTAAGGACGACCAGCACTGCAGCCCTAAAGAAGTTAAGGACTGCAGTCCTTCGTAAGGTGGGCACTGCAGCCCTAAGTAAGGTTGGCACTGCAGCCCTAAGAAGTCCTGGCACTGCAGCCCAAAGCTAGGTGGGCACTGCAACATTAAGTAAGGTGGCACTGAAGCCCTAAGAAGTCTAGGCACTGCAGCCCAAAGCTAGGCGGGCACTGCAGCATTACAAATGTTGGGCAGTGCATCCCTATGTATGGTAGGCACTGCAGCCCTAAGGAGGCCCGGCACTGGAGCCCTAAGAAAGTTGGGCACTGCAGCCCTAAGTAAGGTGGGCACTGCAGCCCTAAGTATGGAAGGAACTGCAGCCCTAAGGAGGCCCATCACTGCAGCGCTAAGTAAGGTGGGCACAGCAGCCCTAAGTATGGTGGGCACTGCAGACCTAAGTAGGGTGGGCACTGCAGCCCTAAGTATGGTGGGCACTGCAGCCCTAAGTAAGTTGGGCATTGCAGCCCTAAATGATTTGGGCATTGCAGCCATAAGGAAGTTGGGTACTGCAGCTCTAAGGAGGCCCCGGGACAGGAACCCTAAGAAGGCCCGGCACTGCAGGCCTAAGGAGGCCTGTACTGCAGCACTAAGTATGTTGGGCACTGTAGCACTAACGTGGGCAGTGCAGAACTAAGTAAGGTGAGCACTGCAGCCCTACGTAAGGTGGGCACTGCAGCCCTAACTATGAAAGGAATAGCAGCCCTACAGAGGCCCATCATTGCAGCGCTAAGTAAGGTGGGCACTGCAGCCCTAAGTATGGCGGGCACCGCAGCCCTAAGTATGGTGGGCACTGCAGCCCTAAGTATGGTGGGCACTGCAGCCCTAAGTAAGGTGGGCACGGCAGCCCGAAGTAGGCTGGACAATGCAGCCCTAAGGAGGCCCGGCACTGCAGTGCCTAAGAAGGTGGAGCCCTAAGAAAGGTGGACACTGCAGCCTTAAGAAAGGTGGGCACTGCAGCCCTAAGTAAGGTGGGCACTGCAGCCCTAAGTAAGGTGGGCACTGCAGCCTTAGGTAAGTTGGGCACTGCAGCCCTAAGTAAGGGGGGCACTGCAGCCTTAAGGAGGCCCGGCACTGCAGCCCTAAGGAGGCCTGGCACTGCAGCCCTAAAGAAGTTGGGCACTGCAGCCCTAAATAAGGAGGGCACTGCAGCCCTAAGTATGGTGGGAACCGCAGCCCTAAGGATGGTGGGCACTGCAGCCCTAAGTATGGTGGGCACTGCAGCCCTAAATGATTTGGGCACTGCAGCCATAAGGAAGTTGGGTACTGCAGCTCTAAGGAGGCCCCGGGACAGGAACCCTAAGAAGGCCCGGCACTGCAGGCCTAAGGAGGCCTGTACTGCAGCACTAAGTATGTTGGGCACTGTAGCACTAACGTGGGCAGTGCAGCCCTAAGGAGGCCAGGCACTGTAGCCCGAAGTGAGGTGGACAGTGCAGCCCCAAATAAGGTGGACACTGCAGCCCTAAGGAGAACCGGCACTGCAGCCCTAAGGAAGCCCGGCACTGCAGCACTAAGGACGACCAGCACTGCAGCCCTAAAGAAGTTGTGCACTGCAGTCCTTCGTAAGGTGGGCACTGCAGCCCTAAGTAAGGTTGGCACTGCAGCCCTAAGTAAGGTTGGCACTGCAGCCCTAAGAAGTCCTGGCACTGCAGCCCAAAGCTAGGTGGGCACTGCAACATTAAGTAAAGTGGCACTGAAGCCCTAAGTAATCTAGGCACTGCAGCCCAAAGCTAGGCGGGCAGTGCAGCATTACGAATGTTGGGCAGTGCATCCCTAAGTATGGTAGGCACTGCAGCCCTAAGGAGGCCCGGCACTGGAGCCCTAAGAAAGTTGGGCACTGCAGCCCTAAGTAAGGTGGGCACTGCAGCCCTAAGGAGGCCCTGCACTGCAGCCCTAAGTAAGTTGGGCACTGCAGCCCTAAGTAAGGTGAACACTGCAGCTCTAAGGAGGCCCCGGGACAGGAACCCTAAGAAGGTCCGGCACTGCAGGCCTAAGGAGGCCCGTACTGCAGCACTAAGTATGTTGGGCACTGTAGCACTAAGTAAGGTGGGCACTGCAGCCCTAAGTAAGGTGAGCACTGCAGCCCTAAGTAAGGTGAGCACTGCAGCCCTAAGTAAGGTGGGCACTGCAGCCCTAAGGAAGCCCAGTAATGCAGCCCTAAGGAGACCTGCCAGTGCAGCCCTAAGGAGGCCCAGCACTGCAGCCCTAAAGAAGTTGGGCACTGCAGCCCTAAGTAAAGTTTGGCACTGCAGCCCTAAGTAAGTTGGGGACTGCAGCCCTAAGTAGGTTGGGCACTCAAGCCCTAAAGAGGCCAGGCACTGCAGTGCTAAGGAGGACCGGCACTGCAGCCATAGCGAAGTTGGGCACTGCAGCCCTTAGTAAGGTGGGCACTGCAGCCCTAATGAGGCTCGGTTCTGCGGCCCAAAGTAAGGTGGGCAGTGCATCCCTAAGTAAGGTGAGCACTGCAGCCCTAAGTAAGTTGGGCACTGCAGCTTTAAGGAGGCCAGGCACTGCAGCCCTAAGGAAGCCCGG
Organism: Lathamus discolor; assembly: GCF_037157495.1. NCBI lineage: Eukaryota > Metazoa > Chordata > Aves > Psittaciformes > Psittacidae > Lathamus > Lathamus discolor. The sequence continues at coordinate 451,336 of NW_027069393.1, read as the reverse complement.
CACTGCAGCCCTAAGTCAGGTGGACACTGCAGCCCCACGTATGGTGGGCACTGCAGCCCTAAGTAAAGTTGGGCACTGGCACCCTAAGGAGGCCCAGCACTGCAGCCCTAAGGAAGCCCGGCACTGCAGCGCTAAGGAGGCCCAGCACTGCACCCCTAAGTAAGGCGGGCACTGCAGCCCTAAGTAAGTTGGGCATTGCAGCCCTCAATGATTTGGGCACTGCAGCCATAAGGAAGTTGGGTACTGCAGCCCTAATTAAGGTGGGCAGTGCAGCCCTAAGTAAGGTGAGCACTGCAGCCCTAAGTAAGGTGGGCACTGCAGCCCTAAGTATGGTGGGCACTGCAGCCCTAAGTATGGTGGGCACTGCAGCCCTAAGTATGGAAGCAACAGCAGCCCTACAAAGGCCCATCACTGCAGCGCTAAGTAAGGTGGGCACTGCAGCCCTAAGTATGGTGGGCACCGCAGCCCTAAGTATGGTGGGCACTGCAGCCCTAAGTATGGTGGGCACTGCAGCCCTAAGTAAGGTGAGCACTGCAGCCCTAAGCAAGGTAGGCACTGCAACCCTAACTAAGTTGGACACTGAAGCCCTAAGGAGGCCCAGCACTGCAGCCCTAAGGAAGCCCGGCACTGCAGCGCTAAGGAGGCCCGGCACTGCAGCGCTAAGGAGGCCCGGCACTGAAGCCCTAAGTAAGGTGGGCACTGCAGCCCTCAATGATTTGGGCACTGCAGCCATAAGGAAGTTGGGTACTGCAGCCCTAATTAAGGTGGGCAGTGCAGCCCTAAGTAAGGTGAGCACTGCAGCCCTAAGTAAGGTGGGCACTGCAGCCCTAAGAAAGGTGGGCACTGCAGCCCTAAGTATGGTGGGCACTGCAGACCTAAGTAAGGTGGGCACTGCAGCCCTAAGTATGGAAGCAACAGCAGCCCTACGGAGGCACATCACTGCAGCGCTAAGTAAGGTGGGCACTGCAGCCCTAAGTATGGTGGGCACCGCAGCCCTAAGTATGGTGGGCACTGCAGCCCTAAGTAAGGGGGGCACTGCAGCCTTAAGGAGGCCCGGCACTGCAGCCCTAAGGAGGCCTGGCACTGCAGCCCTAAAGAAGTTGGGCACTGCAGCCCTAAATAAAGAGGGCACTGCAGCCCAAAGTAGGTTGGGCACTGCAGCCCGAAGTAAGGTGGGCACTGCAGCCCTAAGTAAGGTGGGCACCGCAGCCCTAAGTAGGCTGGACAATGCAGCCCTAAGGAGGCCCGGCACTGCAGTGACTAAGAAGGTGGAGCCCTAAGAAAGGTGGACACTGCAGCTTTAAGAAAGGTGGGCACTGCAGTCCTAAGTAAGGTGGGCACTGCAGCCCTAAGTAAGGGGGGCACTGCAGCCCTAAGTAAGGGGGGCACTGCAGCCTTAAGGAGGCTCGGCACTGCAGCCCTAAGGAGGCCTGGCACTGCAGCCCTAAAGAAGTTGGGCACTGTAGCCCTAAATAAGGAGGGCACTGCAGCCCTAAGTATGGTGGGAACCGCAGCCCTAAGGATGGTGGGCACTGCAGCCCTAAGTATGGTGGGCACTGCAGCCCTAAGTATGGTGGGCACTGCAGCCCTAAGTGAGTTGGGCACTGCAGCCCTAAATGATTTGGGCACTGCAGCCATAAGGAAGTTGGGTACTGCAGCTCTAAGGAGGCCCCGGGACAGAAACCCTAAGAAGGCCCGGCACTGCAGGCCTAAGGAGGCCTGTACTGCAGCACTAAGTATGTTGGGCACTGTAGCACCAACGTGGGCAGTGCAGCCCTAAGGAGGCCAGGCACTGTAGCCCGAAGTGAGGTGGACAGTGCAGCCCCAAATAAGGTGGACACTGCAGCCCTAAGGAGAACCGGCACTGCAGCCCCAAGGAAGCCCGGCACTGCAGCACTAAGGACGACCAGCACTGCAGCCCTAAAGAAGTTGTGCACTGCAGTCCTTCGTAAGGTGGGCACTGCAGCCCTAAGTAAGGTTGGCACTGCAGCCCTAAGAAGTCCTGGCACTGCAGCCCAAAGCTAGGTGGGCACTGCAACATTAAGTAAGGTGGCACTGAAGCCCTAAGAAGTCTAGGCACTGCAGCCCAAAGCTAGGCGGGCACTGCAGCATTACAAATGTTGGGCAGTGCATCCCTAAGTATGGTAGGCACTGCAGCCCTAAGGAGGCCCGGCACTGGAGCCCTAAGAAAGTTGGGCACTGCAGCCCTAAGTAAGGTGGGCACTGCAGCCCTAAGTATGGAAGGAACTGCAGCCCTAAGGAGGCCCATCACTGCAGCGCTAAGTAAGGTGGGCACAGCAGCCCTAAGTATGGTGGGCACTGCAGCCCTAAGTATGGTGGGCACTGCAGCCCTAAGTAAGTTGGGCATTGCAGCCCTAAATGATTTGGGCACTGCAGCCATAAGGAAGTTGGGTACTGCAGCTCTAAGGAGGCCCCGGGACAGGAACCCTAAGAAGGCCCGGCACTGCAGGCCTAAGGAGGCCTGTACTGCAGCACTAAGTATGTTGGGCACTGTAGCACTAAGGTGGGCAGTGCAGCCCTAAGTAAGGTGAGCACTACAGCCCTACGTAAGGTGGGCACTGCAGCCCTAAGTATGAAAGGAATAGCAGCCCTACAGAGGCCCATCACTGCAGCGCTAAGTAAGGTGGGCACTGCAGCCCTAAGTATGGTGGGCACCGCAGCCCTAAGTATGGTGGGCACTGCAGCCCTAAGTAAGGTGGGTACTGCAGCCCTAAGTAAGGTGGGCACTGCAGCCCTAAGTAAGGTGGGCACTGCAGCCTTAGGTAAGTTGGGCACTGCAGCCCTAAGTAAAGTTTGGCACTGCAGCCCTAAGTAAGTTGGCGACTGCAGCCCTAAGTAGGTTGGGCACTCAAGGCCTAAAGAGGCCAGGCACTGCAGTGCTAAGGAGGACCGGCACTGCAGCCATAGCGAAGTTTGGCACTGCAGCCCTTAGTAAGGTGGGAACTGCAGCCCTAAGGAGGCTCGGTTCTGCGGCCCAAAGTAAGGTGGGCAGTGCATCCGTAAGTAAGGTGAGAACTGCAGCCCTAAGTAAGTTGGGCACTTCAGCTTTAAGGAGGCCCGGCACTGCAGCCCTAAGTAAGGTGGGCACTGCAGCCCCAAGTAAGTTGGGCATTGCAGCCCTAAATGATTTGGGCACTGCAGCCATAAGGAAGTTGGGTACTGCAGCCCTAATTAAGGTGGGCAGTGCAGCCCTAAGTAAGGTGAGCACTGCAGCCCTAAGTAAGGTGGGCACTGCAGCCCTAAGTATGGAAGGAACTGCAGCCCTAAGGAGGCCCATCACTGCAGCGCTAAGTAAGGTGGGCACTGCAGCCCTAAGTATGGTGGGCACTGCAGCCCTAGGAAAATCAAAGCCAAGGAGCACCCGTGGAGGAAACGGTGAGAAGTTACAGAACAGGCAGGACACTCACCAAACAACCAGGGAGCAGCCACAGAACCAGAGCCAGGTAATACAAAGACCCAGCTGTGGCTTATCAGGGTGCTTTTATCCCAGGTGGTGGTTTGCTACTCACCTGCCCCAGCCCATTGAGGGAGGAGCTGTGGGTGGGGCTTGTGGTATATGAGGCACAGCCTTTCCTCAGGGTGCTCATTTGTGGTTCAGCTTTCATCTGGGTAAGTTCTCTGGTGTTAGCTCTGGTTTTCTGGCCTTAGAGCTTTGTGGTTTGTTTCAGGTGGGTTTTTTGGGGGTGGGTTTGAAATGGTCTTGTTTCAGTAAAGACCTTCAGGTCATGTTAGGGCTTACTAGTGTATGCATTAGTAAGTACCTTTATGTAGAGGTTTTTTTAGGTGTTATATTTATAAGCAGTGGTGGTGAGGCAAGAAGAACCCCACAGCTGCTCTCAGGGGGAGGAGTCAAGGCAAAGGTAATTTTGCTTGATGTCCTGGTTAACTGTGTATCGTTCCCGTTCTCTTTTGCAGATGAAGGAAAGGTATATGGCTAGAGAAGGAATGTACTGGTGAGCCAAAAAGGGTTTGTCTCAAGTGTGGCTTTGGACCTCTGCCATTGTAAAAAGTGAGTTAAAAGAAGGGGTCCGGAGAGGGGCAGGAAGGAGTCGTAAGGTCGGTGGTGGAGTGAGCCTGTTAAAGAGGCGGTGTCTTTGGGTAGGTAAAGGGAGCAGGTTATTATTCAGTTTGAGCTTTTATCGCTTTGTAAGTCTAAAGCACAGCTGGGGGTCGTGCCGCAGAGTCTCAAGTTCAGTAGTCTCTCGGGACATAGCTCCAGGTTGTTTTTACAGCTCTGTTCTTTCAATGTATATTTTCCCAGAGCTGACTCTGTCCAGCCATCTTGACAGTTAAAGTGAGAGGCCATTAACCGGCTGAAGCAGCAGCTCAGTGCAAAATAGTTTTTAGTATTTAAGCATTTTTTTATTTGCATTTTTCTGGCGATTTGCAGGCAGGACAGAGCAGGTGGAAACGTCAAAGGGTGACGTAACTCAGCTGCGGGAGGGCTTAGCATGGAGAAGGCCGACATTTCAAGCACTGTGTCGGCACACATCCGTTTCTATTTATTTTTCAGGTTTTACATCGGAATCGGGAGAGGTGAAGCCGCACAGTTAGAGGGGATGTACGAAGCTAAGAGGATTTTACACCAGGCTGGCGATTGACACCATAGCCCAATACGATGGAGGGGTTCATGGTCTTTCCTGCAGCTGCTGTGCAGTCGCCTTTGGAGTCGGATGAGTACTTGCAGGGAGTCGGGGAGGTAAAGAGAATGACTGCAGGGTCAGTCTGGACTGCAGGACCAGAGCGACAGTCACTCGTCTCTACTCTCTTAGGTCTTGCAAGGGAGGGGATCCCCGGAGCACCTTTTGGAAACTTTTTCGGGACCGTGACATGGGAGCTCCAAACCATGAAGCTCGCTTGAGACCCACGCCACTATGGAACCTGAATAGATAGACTCCTTTTTGGAGCTGGAGGGCAGGAGATGAGGTCAGGATGGCAGGAAAGGGCTTGAAAGGTAGCACGGAGGAGAGGGAAAGGGAGGGTGTTTCATCACAACAATTACAGTTTCAGAGTCGGGTTCACAGCCGGACCGTCACAGCAGTTTCGGCGGTTGGTGTTGGAATCGCACAGTTACGTCAGACTTTGTTCTGGGGCTCTGCGGGAGCCTCACTGTCTCTGTCCAATCGACCCACTGGCGATCGAGACAGACGGAGCATTCCATCTTGGGAGTGGTCTTCCACGAGAGACTTTGTCTTTTTGGTGTCACAGAGTCTATGGTGTTCTCTTTGCATGTGTGTGTATATGTGTTTGCTTAGGAAATGTTGTGACCATGGCATGTAGTTGTGGGAGGTGGCAGGGAGCTGGAGGGCGATGCATTCGGTGTAAGCTTAGTGCTTTACTTGTGTGTGGGGAGTGTGTTGTAGACTGAAAGAGTTCTTTTTGGATTTTTAGGGGAAAAAAAAAAAACAAACCAGCCGGGGGAGGGGTTTTTTCCTCCCCCGGCTGGGTTTTTTTTCTTGGGTCCCGGCCGGTCAGAGAGGCGATGTTCATCGCCTATGTTCAGGCGCAGGCCGGTGCGGGACGGGATTTTCTCAGGCAGGGCATTTTCAGTGTTCTTAGGAACATAGTTCCTGAGGAGTTCTGAAGTCAGGTTGGGGCTGTTGTCATTCATTAGGGACGAAATTCTGAGTGTTGGTGTGGCAGTCTAAACTAAATGCAAGGTCGATGTTAATGGGATTGGTTGTAGAATGGTAGTGTGGGTTTTAGAGTGTTGCTATTAGTATTAGAAAGCTGGTGTCAGTATGAGAATTTTGGTGTCGGTATTAGAATGCGGTCTTAGTCTCAGAAGGCCGGTCTTAGTCTTAGAATGGAGAAATTAGTCTCAAAAGGTGAACTTAGAGTACCAGTGTTAGTCTCAGAATGGTGAACATAGTCTTGAATGCTGGTTTACTCTCAGCATGGTGAACTTAGTCTCTGAATGGTGAAGTTACTTTCCTAATGCTGGTCTTAGTCTCTGAAAGGGGAACTTAGTTTCAGAGTCCTGAACATAGTGTCTGAGTGGAGAACCGTCTCTCAGAAAGATGGTCTTGGTTTCTGAATAGAAAAATTACTTTCTGAATGATAGTCTTAGTGAATAGAGAAGCTAGTGTTTCAAAGGAGAACTCTGACTGGACAACATAGTCTGAATGGAGAACTTAATGTTTCAATGGAGAAGTTGTTTTTTTGAGTAGAGAACTTGCCCTTGGACTGGAGATCTTAGGGCTCCACTGCAGATCTTGGGGCTGCAGGGTGGGGCCTCCTCGGGGCTGCAGTGCTGGGCATCCTTAGAGCTGCAGTGCAGGGCCTACTTAGGGCTGCCTTGCCCGCCTTTCTTAGGGCTGCCTTGCCCGCCTTTCTTAGGGCTCTAGTGCCAGGCCTCTTAGTGCAGCCCTAATTAAGGTGGGCAGTGCAGCCCTAAGTAAGGTGAGCACTGCAGCCCTAAGTAAGGTGGGCACTGCAGCCCTAAGTATGGAAGGAACTGCAGCCCTAAGGAGGCCCATCACTGCAGCGCTAAGTAAGGTGGGCACTGCAGCCTTAAGTATGGTGGGCACTGCAGCCCTAGGAAAATCAAAGCCAAGGAGCACCCGTGGAGGAAACGGTGAGAAGTTTCAGAACAGGCAGAACACTCACCAAACAACCAGGGAGCAGCCACAGAACCAGAGCCAGGTAATACAAAGACCCAGCTGTGGCTTATCAGGGTGCTTTTATCCCAGGTGGTGGTTTGCTACTCACCTGCCCCAGCCCATTGAGGGAGGAGCTGTGGGTGGGGCTTGTGGTATATGAGGCACAGCCTTTCCTCAGGGTGCTCATTTGTGGTTCAGCTTTCATCTGGGTAAGTTCTCTGGTGTTAGCTCTGGTTTTCTGGCCTTAGAGCTTTGTGGTTTGTTTCAGGTGGGTTTTTTGGGGGTGGGTTTGAAATGGTCTTGTTTCAGTAAAGACCTTCAGGTCATGTTAGGGCTTACTAGTGTATGCATTAGTAAGTACCTTTATGTAGAGGTTTTTTTAGGTGTTATATTTATAAGCAGTGGTGGTGAGGCAAGAAGAACCCCACAGCTGCTCTCAGGGGGAGGAGTCAAGGCAAAGGTAATTTTGCTTGATGTCCTGGTTAACTGTGTATCGTTCCCGTTCTCTTTTGCAGATGAAGGAAAGGTATATGGCTAGAGAAGGAATGTACTGGTGAGCCAAAAAGGGTTTGTCTCAAGTGTGGCTTTGGACCTCTGCCATTGTAAAAAGTGAGTTAAAAGAAGGGGTCCGGAGAGGGGCAGGAAGGAGTCGTAAGGTCGGTGGTGGAGTGAGCCTGTTAAAGAGGCGGTGTCTTTGGGTAGGTAAAGGGAGCAGGTTATTATTCAGTTTGAGCTTTTATCGCTTTGTAAGTCTAAAGCACAGCTGGGGGTTGTGCCGCAGAGTCTCAAGTTCAGTAGTCTCTCGGGACATAGCTCCAGGTTGTTTTTACAGCTCTGTTCTTTCAATGTATATTTTCCCAGAGCTGACTCTGTCCAGCCATCTTGACAGTTAAAGTGAGAGGCCATTAACCGGCTGAAGCAGCAGCTCAGTGCAAAATAGTTTTTAGTATTTAAGCATTTTTTTATTTGCATTTTTCTGGCGATTTGCAGGCAGGACAGAGCAGGTGGAAACGTCAAAGGGTGACGTAACTCAGCTGCGGGAGGGCTTAGCATGGAGAAGGCCGACATTTCAAGCACTGTGTCGGCACACATCCGTTTCTATTTATTTTTCAGGTTTTACATCGGAATCGGGAGAGGTGAAGCCGCACAGTTAGAGGGGATGTACGAAGCTAAGAGGATTTTACACCAGGCTGGCGATTGACACCATAGCCCAATACGATGGAGGGGTTCATGGTCTTTCCTGCAGCTGCTGTGCAGTCGCCTTTGGAGTCGGATGAGTACTTGCAGGGAGTCGGGGAGGTAAAGAGAATGACTGCAGGGTCAGTCTGGACTGCAGGACCAGAGCGACAGTCACTCGTCTCTACTCTCTTAGGTCTTGCAAGGGAGGGGATCCCCGGAGCACCTTTTGGAAACTTTTTTGGGACCGTGACATGGGAGCTCCAAACCATGAAGCTCGCTTGAGACCCACGCCACTATGGAACCTGAATAGATAGACTCCTTTTTGGAGCTGGAGGGCAGGAGATGAGGTCAGGATGGCAGGAAAGGGCTTGAAAGGTAGCACGGAGGAGAGGGAAAGGGAGGGTGTTTCATCACAACAATTACAGTTTCAGAGTCGGGTTCACAGCCGGACCGTCACAGCAGTTTCGGCGGTTGGTGTTGGAATCGCACAGTTACGTCAGACTTTGTTCTGGGGCTCTGCGGGAGCCTCACTGTCTCTGTCCAATCGACCCACTGGCGATCGAGACAGACGGAGCATTCCATCTTGGGAGTGGTCTTCCACGAGAGACTTTGTCTTTTTGGTGTCACAGAGTCTATGGTGTTCTCTTTGCATGTGTGTGTATATGTGTTTGCTTAGGAAATGTTGTGACCATGGCATGTAGTTGTGGGAGGTGGCAGGGAGCTGGAGGGCGATGCATTCGGTGTAAGCTTAGTGCTTTACTTGTGTGTGGGGAGTGTGTTGTAGACTGAAAGAGTTCTTTTTGGATTTTTAGGGGAAAAAAAAAAAACAAACCAGCCGGGGGAGGGGTTTTTTCCTCCCCCGGCTGGGTTTTTTTTCTTGGGTCCCGGCCGGTCAGAGAGGCGATGTTCATCGCCTATGTTCAGGCGCAGGCCGGTGCGGGACGGGATTTTCTCAGGCAGGGCATTTTCAGTGTTCTTAGGAACATAGTTCCTGAGGAGTTCTGAAGTCAGGTTGGGGCTGTTGTCATTCATTAGGGACGAAATTCTGAGTGTTGGTGTGGCAGTCTAAACTAAATGCAAGGTCGATGTTAATGGGATTGGTTGTAGAATGGTAGTGTGGGTTTTAGAGTGTTGCTATTAGTATTAGAAAGCTGGTGTCAGTATGAGAATTTTGGTGTCGGTATTAGAATGCGGTCTTAGTCTCAGAAGGCCGGTCTTAGTCTTAGAATGGAGAAATTAGTCTCAAAAGGTGAACTTAGAGTACCAGTGTTAGTCTCAGAATGGTGAACATAGTCTTGAATGCTGGTTTACTCTCAGCATGGTGAACTTAGTCTCTGAATGGTGAAGTTACTTTCCTAATGCTGGTCTTAGTCTCTGAAAGGGGAACTTAGTTTCAGAGTCCTGAACATAGTGTCTGAGTGGAGAACCGTCTCTCAGAAAGATGGTCTTGGTTTCTGAATAGAAAAATTACTTTCTGAATGATAGTCTTAGTGAATAGAGAAGCTAGTGTTTCAAAGGAGAACTCTGACTGGACAACATAGTCTGAATGGAGAACTTAATGTTTCAATGGAGAAGTTGTTTTTTTGAGTAGAGAACTTGCCCTTGGACTGGAGATCTTAGGGCTCCACTGCAGATCTTGGGGCTGCAGGGTGGGGCCTCCTCGGGGCTGCAGTGCTGGGCATCCTTAGAGCTGCAGTGCAGGGCCTACTTAGGGCTGCCTTGCCCGCCTTTCTTAGGGCTGCCTTGCCCGCCTTTCTTAGGGCTCTAGTGCCAGGCCTCTTAGTGCAGCCCTAATTAAGGTGGGCAGTGCAGCCCTAAGTAAGGTGAGCACTGCAGCCCTAAGTAAGGTGGGCACTGCAGCCCTAAGTATGGAAGGAACTGCAGCCCTAAGGAGGCCCATCACTGCAGCGCTAAGTAAGGTGGGCACTGCAGCCTTAAGTATGGTGGGCACTGCAGCCCTAGGAAAATCAAAGCCAAGGAGCACCCGTGGAGGAAACGGTGAGAAGTTTCAGAACAGGCAGAACACTCACCAAACAACCAGGGAGCAGCCACAGAACCAGAGCCAGGTAATACAAAGACCCAGCTGTGGCTTATCAGGGTGCTTTTATCCCAGGTGGTGGTTTGCTACTCACCTGCCCCAGCCCATTGAGGGAGGAGCTGTGGGTGGGGCTTGTGGTATATGAGGCACAGCCTTTCCTCAGGGTGCTCATTTGTGGTTCAGCTTTCATCTGGGTAAGTTCTCTGGTGTTAGCTCTGGTTTTCTGGCCTTAGAGCTTTGTGGTTTGTTTCAGGTGGGTTTTTTGGGGGTGGGTTTGAAATGGTCTTGTTTCAGTAAAGACCTTCAGGTCATGTTAGGGCTTACTAGTGTATGCATTAGTAAGTACCTTTATGTAGAGGTTTTTTTAGGTGTTATATTTATAAGCAGTGGTGGTGAGGCAAGAAGAACCCCACAGCTGCTCTCAGGGGGAGGAGTCAAGGCAAAGGTAATTTTGCTTGATGTCCTGGTTAACTGTGTATCGTTCCCGTTCTCTTTTGCAGATGAAGGAAAGGTATATGGCTAGAGAAGGAATGTACTGGTGAGCCAAAAAGGGTTTGTCTCAAGTGTGGCTTTGGACCTCTGCCATTGTAAAAAGTGAGTTAAAAGAAGGGGTCCGGAGAGGGGCAGGAAGGAGTCGTAAGGTCGGTGGTGGAGTGAGCCTGTTAAAGAGGCGGTGTCTTTGGGTAGGTAAAGGGAGCAGGTTATTATTCAGTTTGAGCTTTTATCGCTTTGTAAGTCTAAAGCACAGCTGGGGGTTGTGCCGCAGAGTCTCAAGTTCAGTAGTCTCTCGGGACATAGCTCCAGGTTGTTTTTACAGCTCTGTTCTTTCAATGTATATTTTCCCAGAGCTGACTCTGTCCAGCCATCTTGACAGTTAAAGTGAGAGGCCATTAACCGGCTGAAGCAGCAGCTCAGTGCAAAATAGTTTTTAGTATTTAAGCATTTTTTTATTTGCATTTTTCTGGCGATTTGCAGGCAGGACAGAGCAGGTGGAAACGTCAAAGGGTGACGTAACTCAGCTGCGGGAGGGCTTAGCATGGAGAAGGCCGACATTTCAAGCACTGTGTCGGCACACATCCGTTTCTATTTATTTTTCAGGTTTTACATCGGAATCGGGAGAGGTGAAGCCGCACAGTTAGAGGGGATGTACGAAGCTAAGAGGATTTTACACCAGGCTGGCGATTGACACCATAGCCCAATACGATGGAGGGGTTCATGGTCTTTCCTGCAGCTGCTGTGCAGTCGCCTTTGGAGTCGGATGAGTACTTGCAGGGAGTCGGGGAGGTAAAGAGAATGACTGCAGGGTCAGTCTGGACTGCAGGACCAGAGCGACAGTCACTCGTCTCTACTCTCTTAGGTCTTGCAAGGGAGGGGATCCCCGGAGCACCTTTTGGAAACTTTTTCGGGACCGTGACATGGGAGCTCCAAACCATGAAGCTCGCTTGAGACCCACGCCACTATGGAACCTGAATAGATAGACTCCTTTTTGGAGCTGGAGGGCAGGAGATGAGGTCAGGATGGCAGGAAAGGGCTTGAAAGGTAGCACGGAGGAGAGGGAAAGGGAGGGTGTTTCATCACAACAATTACAGTTTCAGAGTCGGGTTCACAGCCGGACCGTCACAGCAGTTTCGGCGGTTGGTGTTGGAATCGCACAGTTACGTCAGACTTTGTTCTGGGGCTCTGCGGGAGCCTCACTGTCTCTGTCCAATCGACCCACTGGCGATCGAGACAGACGGAGCATTCCATCTTGGGAGTGGTCTTCCACGAGAGACTTTGTCTTTTTGGTGTCACAGAGTCTATGGTGTTCTCTTTGCATGTGTGTGTATATGTGTTTGCTTAGGAAATGTTGTGACCATGGCATGTAGTTGTGGGAGGTGGCAGGGAGCTGGAGGGCGATGCATTCGGTGTAAGCTTAGTGCTTTACTTGTGTGTGGGGAGTGTGTTGTAGACTGAAAGAGTTCTTTTTGGATTTTTAGGGAAAAAAAAAAAAAACAAACCAGCCGGGGGAGGGGTTTTTTCCTCCCCCGGCTGGGTTTTTTTTCTTGGGTCCCGGCCGGTCAGAGAGGCGATGTTCATCGCCTATGTTCAGGCGCAGGCCGGTGCGGGACGGGATTTTCTCAGGCAGGGCATTTTCAGTGTTCTTAGGAACATAGTTCCTGAGGAGTTCTGAAGTCAGGTTGGGGCTGTTGTCATTCATTAGGGACGAAATTCTGAGTGTTGGTGTGGCAGTCTAAACTAAATGCAAGGTCGATGTTAATGGGATTGGTTGTAGAATGGTAGTGTGGGTTTTAGAGTGTTGCTATTAGTATTAGAAAGCTGGTGTCAGTATGAGAATTTTGGTGTCGGTATTAGAATGCGGTCTTAGTCTCAGAAGGCCGGTCTTAGTCTTAGAATGGAGAAATTAGTCTCAAAAGGTGAACTTAGAGTACCAGTGTTAGTCTCAGAATGGTGAACATAGTCTTGAATGCTGGTTTACTCTCAGCATGGTGAACTTAGTCTCTGAATGGTGAAGTTACTTTCCTAATGCTGGTCTTAGTCTCTGAAAGGGGAACTTAGTTTCAGAGTCCTGAACATAGTGTCTGAGTGGAGAACCGTCTCTCAGAAAGATGGTCTTGGTTTCTGAATAGAAAAATTACTTTCTGAATGATAGTCTTAGTGAATAGAGAAGCTAGTGTTTCAAAGGAGAACTCTGACTGGACAACATAGTCTGAATGGAGAACTTAATGTTTCAATGGAGAAGTTGTTTTTTTGAGTAGAGAACTTGCCCTTGGACTGGAGATCTTAGGGCTCCACTGCAGATCTTGGGGCTGCAGGGTGGGGCCTCCTCGGGGCTGCAGTGCTGGGCATCCTTAGAGCTGCAGTGCAGGGCCTACTTAGGGCTGCCTTGCCCGCCTTTCTTAGGGCTGCCTTGCCCGCCTTTCTTAGGGCTCTAGTGCCAGGCCTCTTAGTGCAGCCCTAATTAAGGTGGGCAGTGCAGCCCTAAGTAAGGTGAGCACTGCAGCCCTAAGTAAGGTGGGCACTGCAGCCCTAAGTATGGAAGGAACTGCAGCCCTAAGGAGGCCCATCACTGCAGCGCTAAGTAAGGTGGGCACTGCAGCCTTAAGTATGGTGGGCACTGCAGCCCTAGGAAAATCAAAGCCAAGGAGCACCCGTGGAGGAAACGGTGAGAAGTTTCAGAACAGGCAGAACACTCACCAAACAACCAGGGAGCAGCCACAGAACCAGAGCCAGGTAATACAAAGACCCAGCTGTGGCTTATCAGGGTGCTTTTATCCCAGGTGGTGGTTTGCTACTCACCTGCCCCAGCCCATTGAGGGAGGAGCTGTGGGTGGGGCTTGTGGTATATGAGGCACAGCCTTTCCTCAGGGTGCTCATTTGTGGTTCAGCTTTCATCTGGGTAAGTTCTCTGGTGTTAGCTCTGGTTTTCTGGCCTTAGAGCTTTGTGGTTTGTTTCAGGTGGGTTTTTTGGGGGTGGGTTTGAAATGGTCTTGTTTCAGTAAAGACCTTCAGGTCATGTTAGGGCTTACTAGTGTATGCATTAGTAAGTACCTTTATGTAGAGGTTTTTTTAGGTGTTATATTTATAAGCAGTGGTGGTGAGGCAAGAAGAACCCCACAGCTGCTCTCAGGGGGAGGAGTCAAGGCAAAGGTAATTTTGCTTGATGTCCTGGTTAACTGTGTATCGTTCCCGTTCTCTTTTGCAGATGAAGGAAAGGTATATGGCTAGAGAAGGAATGTACTGGTGAGCCAAAAAGGGTTTGTCTCAAGTGTGGCTTTGGACCTCTGCCATTGTAAAAAGTGAGTTAAAAGAAGGGGTCCGGAGAGGGGCAGGAAGGAGTCGTAAGGTCGGTGGTGGAGTGAGCCTGTTAAAGAGGCGGTGTCTTTGGGTAGGTAAAGGGAGCAGGTTATTATTCAGTTTGAGCTTTTATCGCTTTGTAAGTCTAAAGCACAGCTGGGGGTTGTGCCGCAGAGTCTCAAGTTCAGTAGTCTCTCGGGACATAGCTCCAGGTTGTTTTTACAGCTCTGTTCTTTCAATGTATATTTTCCCAGAGCTGACTCTGTCCAGCCATCTTGACAGTTAAAGTGAGAGGCCATTAACCGGCTGAAGCAGCAGCTCAGTGCAAAATAGTTTTTAGTATTTAAGCATTTTTTTATTTGCATTTTTCTGGCGATTTGCAGGCAGGACAGAGCAGGTGGAAACGTCAAAGGGTGACGTAACTCAGCTGCGGGAGGGCTTAGCATGGAGAAGGCCGACATTTCAAGCACTGTGTCGGCACACATCCGTTTCTATTTATTTTTCAGGTTTTACATCGGAATCGGGAGAGGTGAAGCCGCACAGTTAGAGGGGATGTACGAAGCTAAGAGGATTTTACACCAGGCTGGCGATTGACACCATAGCCCAATACGATGGAGGGGTTCATGGTCTTTCCTGCAGCTGCTGTGCAGTCGCCTTTGGAGTCGGATGAGTACTTGCAGGGAGTCGGGGAGGTAAAGAGAATGACTGCAGGGTCAGTCTGGACTGCAGGACCAGAGCGACAGTCACTCGTCTCTACTCTCTTAGGTCTTGCAAGGGAGGGGATCCCCGGAGCACCTTTTGGAAACTTTTTCGGGACCGTGACATGGGAGCTCCAAACCATGAAGCTCGCTTGAGACCCACGCCACTATGGAACCTGAATAGATAGACTCCTTTTTGGAGCTGGAGGGCAGGAGATGAGGTCAGGATGGCAGGAAAGGGCTTGAAAGGTAGCACGGAGGAGAGGGAAAGGGAGGGTGTTTCATCACAACAATTACAGTTTCAGAGTCGGGTTCACAGCCGGACCGTCACAGCAGTTTCGGCGGTTGGTGTTGGAATCGCACAGTTACGTCAGACTTTGTTCTGGGGCTCTGCGGGAGCCTCACTGTCTCTGTCCAATCGACCCACTGGCGATCGAGACAGACGGAGCATTCCATCTTGGGAGTGGTCTTCCACGAGAGACTTTGTCTTTTTGGTGTCACAGAGTCTATGGTGTTCTCTTTGCATGTGTGTGTATATGTGTTTGCTTAGGAAATGTTGTGACCATGGCATGTAGTTGTGGGAGGTGGCAGGGAGCTGGAGGGCGATGCATTCGGTGTAAGCTTAGTGCTTTACTTGTGTGTGGGGAGTGTGTTGTAGACTGAAAGAGTTCTTTTTGGATTTTTAGGGAAAAAAAAAAAAAAACAAACCAGCCGGGGGAGGGGTTTTTTCCTCCCCCGGCTGGGTTTTTTTTCTTGGGTCCCGGCCGGTCAGAGAGGCGATGTTCATCGCCTATGTTCAGGCGCAGGCCGGTGCGGGACGGGATTTTCTCAGGCAGGGCATTTTCAGTGTTCTTAGGAACATAGTTCCTGAGGAGTTCTGAAGTCAGGTTGGGGCTGTTGTCATTCATTAGGGACGAAATTCTGAGTGTTGGTGTGGCAGTCTAAACTAAATGCAAGGTCGATGTTAATGGGATTGGTTGTAGAATGGTAGTGTGGGTTTTAGAGTGTTGCTATTAGTATTAGAAAGCTGGTGTCAGTATGAGAATTTTGGTGTCGGTATTAGAATGCGGTCTTAGTCTCAGAAGGCCGGTCTTAGTCTTAGAATGGAGAAATTAGTCTCAAAAGGTGAACTTAGAGTACCAGTGTTAGTCTCAGAATGGTGAACATAGTCTTGAATGCTGGTTTACTCTCAGCATGGTGAACTTAGTCTCTGAATGGTGAAGTTACTTTCCTAATGCTGGTCTTAGTCTCTGAAAGGGGAACTTAGTTTCAGAGTCCTGAACATAGTGTCTGAGTGGAGAACCGTCTCTCAGAAAGATGGTCTTGGTTTCTGAATAGAAAAATTACTTTCTGAATGATGGTCTTAGTGAATAGAGAAGCTAGTGTTTCAAAGGAGAACTCTGACTGGACAACATAGTCTGAATGGAGAACTTAATGTTTCAATGGAGAAGTTGGTTTTTTGAGTAGAGAACTTGCCCTTGGACTGGAGATCTTAGGGCTCCACTGCAGATCTTGGGGCTGCAGGGTGGGGCCTCCTCGGGGCTGCAGTGCTGGGCATCCTTAGAGCTGCAGTGCAGGGCCTACTTAGGGCTGCCTTGCCCGCCTTTCTTAGTTAGGGCTGCCTTGCCCGCCTTTCTTAGGGCTCTAGTGCCAGGCCTCTTAGTGCAGCCCTAATTAAGGTGGGCAGTGCAGCCCTAAGTAAGGTGAGCACTGCAGCCCTAAGTATGGAAGGAACTGCAGCCCTAAGGAGGCCCATCACTGCAGCGCTAAGTAAGGTGGGCACTGCAGCCCTAAGTATGGTGGGCACTGCAGCCCTAGGAAAATCAAAGCCAAGGAGCACCCGTGGAGGAAACGGTGAGAAGTTTCAGAACAGGCAGAACACTCACCAAACAACCAGGGAGCAGCCACAGAACCAGAGCCAGGTAATACAAAGACCCAGCTGTGGCTTATCAGGGTGCTTTTATCCCAGGTGGTGGTTTGCTACTCACCTGCCCCAGCCCATTGAGGGAGGAGCTGTGGGTGGGGCTTGTGGTATATGAGGCACAGCCTTTCCTCAGGGTGCTCATTTGTGGTTCAGCTTTCATCTGGGTAAGTTCTCTGGTGTTAGCTCTGGTTTTCTGGCCTTAGAGCTTTGTGGTTTGTTTCAGGTGGGTTTTTTGGGGGTGGGTTTGAAATGGTCTTGTTTCAGTAAAGACCTTCAGGTCATGTTAGGGCTTACTAGTGTATGCATTAGTAAGTACCTTTATGTAGAGGTTTTTTTAGGTGTTATATTTATAAGCAGTGGTGGTGAGGCAAGAAGAACCCCACAGCTGCTCTCAGGGGGAGGAGTCAAGGCAAAGGTAATTTTGCTTGATGTCCTGGTTAACTGTGTATCGTTCCCGTTCTCTTTTGCAGATGAAGGAAAGGTATATGGCTAGAGAAGGAATGTACTGGTGAGCCAAAAAGGGTTTGTCTCAAGTGTGGCTTTGGACCTCTGCCATTGTAAAAAGTGAGTTAAAAGAAGGGGTCCGGAGAGGGGCAGGAAGGAGTCGTAAGGTCGGTGGTGGAGTGAGCCTGTTAAAGAGGCGGTGTCTTTGGGTAGGTAAAGGGAGCAGGTTATTATTCAGTTTGAGCTTTTATCGCTTTGTAAGTCTAAAGCACAGCTGGGGGTCGTGCCGCAGAGTCTCAAGTTCAGTAGTCTCTCGGGACATAGCTCCAGGTTGTTTTTACAGCTCTGTTCTTTCAATGTATATTTTCCCAGAGCTGACTCTGTCCAGCCATCTTGACAGTTAAAGTGAGAGGCCATTAACCGGCTGAAGCAGCAGCTCAGTGCAAAATAGTTTTTAGTATTTAAGCATTTTTTTATTTGCATTTTTCTGGCGATTTGCAGGCAGGACAGAGCAGGTGGAAACGTCAAAGGGTGACGTAACTCAGCTGCGGGAGGGCTTAGCATGGAGAAGGCCGACATTTCAAGCACTGTGTCGGCACACATCCGTTTCTATTTATTTTTCAGGTTTTACATCGGAATCGGGAGAGGTGAAGCCGCACAGTTAGAGGGGATGTACGAAGCTAAGAGGATTTTACACCAGGCTGGCGATTGACACCATAGCCCAATACGATGGAGGGGTTCATGGTCTTTCCTGCAGCTGCTGTGCAGTCGCCTTTGGAGTCGGATGAGTACTTGCAGGGAGTCGGGGAGGTAAAGAGAATGACTGCAGGGTCAGTCTGGACTGCAGGACCAGAGCGACAGTCACTCGCCTCTACTCTCTTAGGTCTTGCAAGGGAGGGGATCCCCGGAGCACCTTTTGGAAACTTTTTCGGGACCGTGACATGGGAGCTCCAAACCATGAAGCTCGCTTGAGACCCACGCCACTATGGAACCTGAATAGATAGACTCCTTTTTGGAGCTGGAGGGCAGGAGATGAGGTCAGGATGGCAGGAAAGGGCTTGAAAGGTAGCACGGAGGAGAGGGAAAGGGAGGGTGTTTCATCACAACAATTACAGTTTCAGAGTCGGGTTCACAGCCGGACCGTCACAGCAGTTTCGGCGGTTGGTGTTGGAATCGCACAGTTACGTCAGACTTTGTTCTGGGGCTCTGCGGGAGCCTCACTGTCTCTGTCCAATCGACCCACTGGCGATCGAGACAGACGGAGCATTCCATCTTGGGAGTGGTCTTCCACGAGAGACTTTGTCTTTTTGGTGTCACAGAGTCTATGGTGTTCTCTTTGCATGTGTGTGTATATGTGTTTGCTTAGGAAATGTTGTGACCATGGCATGTAGTTGTGGGAGGTGGCAGGGAGCTGGAGGGCGATGCATTCGGTGTAAGCTTAGTGCTTTACTTGTGTGTGGGGAGTGTGTTGTAGACTGAAAGAGTTCTTTTTGGATTTTTAGGGAAAAAAAAAAAAACAAACCAGCCGGGGGAGGGGTTTTTTCCTCCCCCGGCTGGGTTTTTTTTCTTGGGTCCCGGCCGGTCAGAGAGGCGATGTTCATCGCCTATGTTCAGGCGCAGGCCGGTGCGGGACGGGATTTTCTCAGGCAGGGCATTTTCAGTGTTCTTAGGAACATAGTTCCTGAGGAGTTCTGAAGTCAGGTTGGGGCTGTTGTCATTCATTAGGGACGAAATTCTGAGTGTTGGTGTGGCAGTCTAAACTAAATGCAAGGTCGATGTTAATGGGATTGGTTGTAGAATGGTAGTGTGGGTTTTAGAGTGTTGCTATTAGTATTAGAAAGCTGGTGTCAGTATGAGAATTTTGGTGTCGGTATTAGAATGCGGTCTTAGTCTCAGAAGGCCGGTCTTAGTCTTAGAATGGAGAAATTAGTCTCAAAAGGTGAACTTAGAGTACCAGTGTTAGTCTCAGAATGGTGAACATAGTCTTGAATGCTGGTTTACTCTCAGCATGGTGAACTTAGTCTCTGAATGGTGAAGTTACTTTCCTAATGCTGGTCTTAGTCTCTGAAAGGGGAACTTAGTTTCAGAGTCCTGAACATAGTGTCTGAGTGGAGAACCGTCTCTCAGAAAGATGGTCTTGGTTTCTGAATAGAAAAATTACTTTCTGAATGATGGTCTTAGTGAATAGAGAAGCTAGTGTTTCAAAGGAGAACTCTGACTGGACAACATAGTCTGAATGGAGAACTTAATGTTTCAATGGAGAAGTTGGTTTTTTGAGTAGAGAACTTGCCCTTGGACTGGAGATCTTAGGGCTCCACTGCAGATCTTGGGGCTGCAGGGTGGGGCCTCCTCGGGGCTGCAGTGCTGGGCATCCTTAGAGCTGCAGTGCAGGGCCTACTTAGGGCTGCCTTGCCCGCCTTTCTTAGTTAGGGCTGCCTTGCCCGCCTTTCTTAGGGCTCTAGTGCCAGGCCTCTTAGTGCAGCCCTAATTAAGGTGGGCAGTGCAGCCCTAAGTAAGGTGAGCACTGCAGCCCTAAGTATGGAAGGAACTGCAGCCCTAAGGAGGCCCATCACTGCAGCGCTAAGTAAGGTGGGCACTGCAGCCCTAAGTATGGTGGGCACTGCAGCCCTAGGAAAATCAAAGCCAAGGAGCACCCGTGGAGGAAACGGTGAGAAGTTTCAGAACAGGCAGAACACTCACCAAACAACCAGGGAGCAGCCACAGAACCAGAGCCAGGTAATACAAAGACCCAGCTGTGGCTTATCAGGGTGCTTTTATCCCAGGTGGTGGTTTGCTACTCACCTGCCCCAGCCCATTGAGGGAGGAGCTGTGGGTGGGGCTTGTGGTATATGAGGCACAGCCTTTCCTCAGGGTGCTCATTTGTGGTTCAGCTTTCATCTGGGTAAGTTCTCTGGTGTTAGCTCTGGTTTTCTGGCCTTAGAGCTTTGTGGTTTGTTTCAGGTGGGTTTTTTGGGGGTGGGTTTGAAATGGTCTTGTTTCAGTAAAGACCTTCAGGTCATGTTAGGGCTTACTAGTGTATGCATTAGTAAGTACCTTTATGTAGAGGTTTTTTTAGGTGTTATATTTATAAGCAGTGGTGGTGAGGCAAGAAGAACCCCACAGCTGCTCTCAGGGGGAGGAGTCAAGGCAAAGGTAATTTTGCTTGATGTCCTGGTTAACTGTGTATCGTTCCCGTTCTCTTTTGCAGATGAAGGAAAGGTATATGGCTAGAGAAGGAATGTACTGGTGAGCCAAAAAGGGTTTGTCTCAAGTGTGGCTTTGGACCTCTGCCATTGTAAAAAGTGAGTTAAAAGAAGGGGTCCGGAGAGGGGCAGGAAGGAGTCGTAAGGTCGGTGGTGGAGTGAGCCTGTTAAAGAGGCGGTGTCTTTGGGTAGGTAAAGGGAGCAGGTTATTATTCAGTTTGAGCTTTTATCGCTTTGTAAGTCTAAAGCACAGCTGGGGGTCGTGCCGCAGAGTCTCAAGTTCAGTAGTCTCTCGGGACATAGCTCCAGGTTGTTTTTACAGCTCTGTTCTTTCAATGTATATTTTCCCAGAGCTGACTCTGTCCAGCCATCTTGACAGTTAAAGTGAGAGGCCATTAACCGGCTGAAGCAGCAGCTCAGTGCAAAATAGTTTTTAGTATTTAAGCATTTTTTTATTTGCATTTTTCTGGCGATTTGCAGGCAGGACAGAGCAGGTGGAAACGTCAAAGGGTGACGTAACTCAGCTGCGGGAGGGCTTAGCATGGAGAAGGCCGACATTTCAAGCACTGTGTCGGCACACATCCGTTTCTATTTATTTTTCAGGTTTTACATCGGAATCGGGAGAGGTGAAGCCGCACAGTTAGAGGGGATGTACGAAGCTAAGAGGATTTTACACCAGGCTGGCGATTGACACCATAGCCCAATACGATGGAGGGGTTCATGGTCTTTCCTGCAGCTGCTGTGCAGTCGCCTTTGGAGTCGGATGAGTACTTGCAGGGAGTCGGGGAGGTAAAGAGAATGACTGCAGGGTCAGTCTGGACTGCAGGACCAGAGCGACAGTCACTCGCCTCTACTCTCTTAGGTCTTGCAAGGGAGGGGATCCCCGGAGCACCTTTTGGAAACTTTTTCGGGACCGTGACATGGGAGCTCCAAACCATGAAGCTCGCTTGAGACCCACGCCACTATGGAACCTGAATAGATAGACTCCTTTTTGGAGCTGGAGGGCAGGAGATGAGGTCAGGATGGCAGGAAAGGGCTTGAAAGGTAGCACGGAGGAGAGGGAAAGGGAGGGTGTTTCATCACAACAATTACAGTTTCAGAGTCGGGTTCACAGCCGGACCGTCACAGCAGTTTCGGCGGTTGGTGTTGGAATCGCACAGTTACGTCAGACTTTGTTCTGGGGCTCTGCGGGAGCCTCACTGTCTCTGTCCAATCGACCCACTGGCGATCGAGACAGACGGAGCATTCCATCTTGGGAGTGGTCTTCCACGAGAGACTTTGTCTTTTTGGTGTCACAGAGTCTATGGTGTTCTCTTTGCATGTGTGTGTATATGTGTTTGCTTAGGAAATGTTGTGACCATGGCATGTAGTTGTGGGAGGTGGCAGGGAGCTGGAGGGCGATGCATTCGGTGTAAGCTTAGTGCTTTACTTGTGTGTGGGGAGTGTGTTGTAGACTGAAAGAGTTCTTTTTGGATTTTTAGGGAAAAAAAAAAAAACAAACCAGCCGGGGGAGGGGTTTTTTCCTCCCCCGGCTGGGTTTTTTTTCTTGGGTCCCGGCCGGTCAGAGAGGCGATGTTCATCGCCTATGTTCAGGCGCAGGCCGGTGCGGGACGGGATTTTCTCAGGCAGGGCATTTTCAGTGTTCTTAGGAACATAGTTCCTGAGGAGTTCTGAAGTCAGGTTGGGGCTGTTGTCATTCATTAGGGACGAAATTCTGAGTGTTGGTGTGGCAGTCTAAACTAAATGCAAGGTCGATGTTAATGGGATTGGTTGTAGAATGGTAGTGTGGGTTTTAGAGTGTTGCTATTAGTATTAGAAAGCTGGTGTCAGTATGAGAATTTTGGTGTCGGTATTAGAATGCGGTCTTAGTCTCAGAAGGCCGGTCTTAGTCTTAGAATGGAGAAATTAGTCTCAAAAGGTGAACTTAGAGTACCAGTGTTAGTCTCAGAATGGTGAACATAGTCTTGAATGCTGGTTTACTCTCAGCATGGTGAACTTAGTCTCTGAATGGTGAAGTTACTTTCCTAATGCTGGTCTTAGTCTCTGAAAGGGGAACTTAGTTTCAGAGTCCTGAACATAGTGTCTGAGTGGAGAACCGTCTCTCAGAAAGATGGTCTTGGTTTCTGAATAGAAAAATTACTTTCTGAATGATGGTCTTAGTGAATAGAGAAGCTAGTGTTTCAAAGGAGAACTCTGACTGGACAACATAGTCTGAATGGAGAACTTAATGTTTCAATGGAGAAGTTGGTTTTTTGAGTAGAGAACTTGCCCTTGGACTGGAGATCTTAGGGCTCCACTGCAGATCTTGGGGCTGCAGGGTGGGGCCTCCTCGGGGCTGCAGTGCTGGGCATCCTTAGAGCTGCAGTGCAGGGCCTACTTAGGGCTGCCTTGCCCGCCTTTCTTAGTTAGGGCTGCCTTGCCCGCCTTTCTTAGGGCTCTAGTGCCAGGCCTCTTAGTGCAGCCCTAATTAAGGTGGGCAGTGCAGCCCTAAGTAAGGTGAGCACTGCAGCCCTAAGTATGGAAGGAACTGCAGCCCTAAGGAGGCCCATCACTGCAGCGCTAAGTAAGGTGGGCACTGCAGCCCTAAGTATGGTGGGCACTGCAGCCCTAGGAAAATCAAAGCCAAGGAGCACCCGTGGAGGAAACGGTGAGAAGTTTCAGAACAGGCAGAACACTCACCAAACAACCAGGGAGCAGCCACAGAACCAGAGCCAGGTAATACAAAGACCCAGCTGTGGCTTATCAGGGTGCTTTTATCCCAGGTGGTGGTTTGCTACTCACCTGCCCCAGCCCATTGAGGGAGGAGCTGTGGGTGGGGCTTGTGGTATATGAGGCACAGCCTTTCCTCAGGGTGCTCATTTGTGGTTCAGCTTTCATCTGGGTAAGTTCTCTGGTGTTAGCTCTGGTTTTCTGGCCTTAGAGCTTTGTGGTTTGTTTCAGGTGGGTTTTTTGGGGGTGGGTTTGAAATGGTCTTGTTTCAGTAAAGACCTTCAGGTCATGTTAGGGCTTACTAGTGTATGCATTAGTAAGTACCTTTATGTAGAGGTTTTTTTAGGTGTTATATTTATAAGCAGTGGTGGTGAGGCAAGAAGAACCCCACAGCTGCTCTCAGGGGGAGGAGTCAAGGCAAAGGTAATTTTGCTTGATGTCCTGGTTAACTGTGTATCGTTCCCGTTCTCTTTTGCAGATGAAGGAAAGGTATATGGCTAGAGAAGGAATGTACTGGTGAGCCAAAAAGGGTTTGTCTCAAGTGTGGCTTTGGACCTCTGCCATTGTAAAAAGTGAGTTAAAAGAAGGGGTCCGGAGAGGGGCAGGAAGGAGTCGTAAGGTCGGTGGTGGAGTGAGCCTGTTAAAGAGGCGGTGTCTTTGGGTAGGTAAAGGGAGCAGGTTATTATTCAGTTTGAGCTTTTATCGCTTTGTAAGTCTAAAGCACAGCTGGGGGTCGTGCCGCAGAGTCTCAAGTTCAGTAGTCTCTCGGGACATAGCTCCAGGTTGTTTTTACAGCTCTGTTCTTTCAATGTATATTTTCCCAGAGCTGACTCTGTCCAGCCATCTTGACAGTTAAAGTGAGAGGCCATTAACCGGCTGAAGCAGCAGCTCAGTGCAAAATAGTTTTTAGTATTTAAGCATTTTTTTATTTGCATTTTTCTGGCGATTTGCAGGCAGGACAGAGCAGGTGGAAACGTCAAAGGGTGACGTAACTCAGCTGCGGGAGGGCTTAGCATGGAGAAGGCCGACATTTCAAGCACTGTGTCGGCACACATCCGTTTCTATTTATTTTTCAGGTTTTACATCGGAATCGGGAGAGGTGAAGCCGCACAGTTAGAGGGGATGTACGAAGCTAAGAGGATTTTACACCAGGCTGGCGATTGACACCATAGCCCAATACGATGGAGGGGTTCATGGTCTTTCCTGCAGCTGCTGTGCAGTCGCCTTTGGAGTCGGATGAGTACTTGCAGGGAGTCGGGGAGGTAAAGAGAATGACTGCAGGGTCAGTCTGGACTGCAGGACCAGAGCGACAGTCACTCGCCTCTACTCTCTTAGGTCTTGCAAGGGAGGGGATCCCCGGAGCACCTTTTGGAAACTTTTTCGGGACCGTGACATGGGAGCTCCAAACCATGAAGCTCGCTTGAGACCCACGCCACTATGGAACCTGAATAGATAGACTCCTTTTTGGAGCTGGAGGGCAGGAGATGAGGTCAGGATGGCAGGAAAGGGCTTGAAAGGTAGCACGGAGGAGAGGGAAAGGGAGGGTGTTTCATCACAACAATTACAGTTTCAGAGTCGGGTTCACAGCCGGACCGTCACAGCAGTTTCGGCGGTTGGTGTTGGAATCGCACAGTTACGTCAGACTTTGTTCTGGGGCTCTGCGGGAGCCTCACTGTCTCTGTCCAATCGACCCACTGGCGATCGAGACAGACGGAGCATTCCATCTTGGGAGTGGTCTTCCACGAGAGACTTTGTCTTTTTGGTGTCACAGAGTCTATGGTGTTCTCTTTGCATGTGTGTGTATATGTGTTTGCTTAGGAAATGTTGTGACCATGGCATGTAGTTGTGGGAGGTGGCAGGGAGCTGGAGGGCGATGCATTCGGTGTAAGCTTAGTGCTTTACTTGTGTGTGGGGAGTGTGTTGTAGACTGAAAGAGTTCTTTTTGGATTTTTAGGGGAAAAAAAAAAAACAAACCAGCCGGGGGAGGGGTTTTTTCCTCCCCCGGCTGGGTTTTTTTTCTTGGGTCCCGGCCGGTCAGAGAGGCGATGTTCATCGCCTATGTTCAGGCGCAGGCCGGTGCGGGACGGGATTTTCTCAGGCAGGGCATTTTCAGTGTTCTTAGGAACATAGTTCCTGAGGAGTTCTGAAGTCAGGTTGGGGCTGTTGTCATTCATTAGGGACGAAATTCTGAGTGTTGGTGTGGCAGTCTAAACTAAATGCAAGGTCGATGTTAATGGGATTGGTTGTAGAATGGTAGTGTGGGTTTTAGAGTGTTGCTATTAGTATTAGAAAGCTGGTGTCAGTATGAGAATTTTGGTGTCGGTATTAGAATGCGGTCTTAGTCTCAGAAGGCCGGTCTTAGTCTTAGAATGGAGAAATTAGTCTCAAAAGGTGAACTTAGAGTACCAGTGTTAGTCTCAGAATGGTGAACATAGTCTTGAATGCTGGTTTACTCTCAGCATGGTGAACTTAGTCTCTGAATGGTGAAGTTACTTTCCTAATGCTGGTCTTAGTCTCTGAAAGGGGAACTTAGTTTCAGAGTCCTGAACATAGTGTCTGAGTGGAGAACCGTCTCTCAGAAAGATGGTCTTGGTTTCTGAATAGAAAAATTACTTTCTGAATGATAGTCTTAGTGAATAGAGAAGCTAGTGTTTCAAAGGAGAACTCTGACTGGACAACATAGTCTGAATGGAGAACTTAATGTTTCAATGGAGAAGTTGGTTTTTTGAGTAGAGAACTTGCCCTTGGACTGGAGATCTTAGGGCTCCACTGCAGATCTTGGGGCTGCAGGGTGGGGCCTCCTCGGGGCTGCAGTGCTGGGCATCCTTAGAGCTGCAGTGCAGGGCCTACTTAGGGCTGCCTTGCCCGCCTTTCTTAGGGCTGCCTTGCCCGCCTTTCTTAGGGCTCTAGTGCCAGGCCTCTTAGTGCAGCCCTAATTAAGGTGGGCAGTGCAGCCCTAAGTAAGGTGAGCACTGCAGCCCTAAGTAAGGTGGGCACTGCAGCCCTAAGTATGGAAGGAACTGCAGCCCTAAGGAGGCCCATCACTGCAGCGCTAAGTAAGGTGGGCACTGCAGCCTTAAGTATGGTGGGCACTGCAGCCCTAGGAAAATCAAAGCCAAGGAGCACCCGTGGAGGAAACGGTGAGAAGTTTCAGAACAGGCAGAACACTCACCAAACAACCAGGGAGCAGCCACAGAACCAGAGCCAGGTAATACAAAGACCCAGCTGTGGCTTATCAGGGTGCTTTTATCCCAGGTGGTGGTTTGCTACTCACCTGCCCCAGCCCATTGAGGGAGGAGCTGTGGGTGGGGCTTGTGGTATATGAGGCACAGCCTTTCCTCAGGGTGCTCATTTGTGGTTCAGCTTTCATCTGGGTAAGTTCTCTGGTGTTAGCTCTGGTTTTCTGGCCTTAGAGCTTTGTGGTTTGTTTCAGGTGGGTTTTTTGGGGGTGGGTTTGAAATGGTCTTGTTTCAGTAAAGACCTTCAGGTCATGTTAGGGCTTACTAGTGTATGCATTAGTAAGTACCTTTATGTAGAGGTTTTTTTAGGTGTTATATTTATAAGCAGTGGTGGTGAGGCAAGAAGAACCCCACAGCTGCTCTCAGGGGGAGGAGTCAAGGCAAAGGTAATTTTGCTTGATGTCCTGGTTAACTGTGTATCGTTCCCGTTCTCTTTTGCAGATGAAGGAAAGGTATATGGCTAGAGAAGGAATGTACTGGTGAGCCAAAAAGGGTTTGTCTCAAGTGTGGCTTTGGACCTCTGCCATTGTAAAAAGTGAGTTAAAAGAAGGGGTCCGGAGAGGGGCAGGAAGGAGTCGTAAGGTCGGTGGTGGAGTGAGCCTGTTAAAGAGGCGGTGTCTTTGGGTAGGTAAAGGGAGCAGGTTATTATTCAGTTTGAGCTTTTATCGCTTTGTAAGTCTAAAGCACAGCTGGGGGTTGTGCCGCAGAGTCTCAAGTTCAGTAGTCTCTCGGGACATAGCTCCAGGTTGTTTTTACAGCTCTGTTCTTTCAATGTATATTTTCCCAGAGCTGACTCTGTCCAGCCATCTTGACAGTTAAAGTGAGAGGCCATTAACCGGCTGAAGCAGCAGCTCAGTGCAAAATAGTTTTTAGTATTTAAGCATTTTTTTATTTGCATTTTTCTGGCGATTTGCAGGCAGGACAGAGCAGGTGGAAACGTCAAAGGGTGACGTAACTCAGCTGCGGGAGGGCTTAGCATGGAGAAGGCCGACATTTCAAGCACTGTGTCGGCACACATCCGTTTCTATTTATTTTTCAGGTTTTACATCGGAATCGGGAGAGGTGAAGCCGCACAGTTAGAGGGGATGTACGAAGCTAAGAGGATTTTACACCAGGCTGGCGATTGACACCATAGCCCAATACGATGGAGGGGTTCATGGTCTTTCCTGCAGCTGCTGTGCAGTCGCCTTTGGAGTCGGATGAGTACTTGCAGGGAGTCGGGGAGGTAAAGAGAATGACTGCAGGGTCAGTCTGGACTGCAGGACCAGAGCGACAGTCACTCGTCTCTACTCTCTTAGGTCTTGCAAGGGAGGGGATCCCCGGAGCACCTTTTGGAAACTTTTTCGGGACCGTGACATGGGAGCTCCAAACCATGAAGCTCGCTTGAGACCCACGCCACTATGGAACCTGAATAGATAGACTCCTTTTTGGAGCTGGAGGGCAGGAGATGAGGTCAGGATGGCAGGAAAGGGCTTGAAAGGTAGCACGGAGGAGAGGGAAAGGGAGGGTGTTTCATCACAACAATTACAGTTTCAGAGTCGGGTTCACAGCCGGACCGTCACAGCAGTTTCGGCGGTTGGTGTTGGAATCGCACAGTTACGTCAGACTTTGTTCTGGGGCTCTGCGGGAGCCTCACTGTCTCTGTCCAATCGACCCACTGGCGATCGAGACAGACGGAGCATTCCATCTTGGGAGTGGTCTTCCACGAGAGACTTTGTCTTTTTGGTGTCACAGAGTCTATGGTGTTCTCTTTGCATGTGTGTGTATATGTGTTTGCTTAGGAAATGTTGTGACCATGGCATGTAGTTGTGGGAGGTGGCAGGGAGCTGGAGGGCGATGCATTCGGTGTAAGCTTAGTGCTTTACTTGTGTGTGGGGAGTGTGTTGTAGACTGAAAGAGTTCTTTTTGGATTTTTAGGGAAAAAAAAAAAACAACAAACCAGCCGGGGGAGGGCTTTTTTCCTCCCCCGGCTGGGTTTTTTTTCTTGGGTCCCGGCCGGTCAGAGAGGCGATGTTCATCGCCTATGTTCAGGCGCAGGCCGGTGCGGGACGGGATTTTCTCAGGCAGGGCATTTTCAGTGTTCTTAGGAACATAGTTCCTGAGGAGTTCTGAAGTCAGGTTGGGGCTGTTGTCATTCATTAGGGACGAAATTCTGAGTGTTGGTGTGGCAGTCTAAACTAAATGCAAGGTCGATGTTAATGGGATTGGTTGTAGAATGGTAGTGTGGGTTTTAGAGTGTTGCTATTAGTATTAGAAAGCTGGTGTCAGTATGAGAATTTTGGTGTCGGTATTAGAATGCGGTCTTAGTCTCAGAAGGCCGGTCTTAGTCTTAGAATGGAGAAATTAGTCTCAAAAGGTGAACTTAGAGTACCAGTGTTAGTCTCAGAATGGTGAACATAGTCTTGAATGCTGGTTTACTCTCAGCATGGTGAACTTAGTCTCTGAATGGTGAAGTTACTTTCCTAATGCTGGTCTTAGTCTCTGAAAGGGGAACTTAGTTTCAGAGTCCTGAACATAGTGTCTGAGTGGAGAACCGTCTCTCAGAAAGATGGTCTTGGTTTCTGAATAGAAAAATTACTTTCTGAATGATGGTCTTAGTGAATAGAGAAGCTAGTGTTTCAAAGGAGAACTCTGACTGGACAACATAGTCTGAATGGAGAACTTAATGTTTCAATGGAGAAGTTGGTTTTTTGAGTGGAGAACTTGCCCTTGGACTGGAGATCTTAGGGCTCCACTGCAGATCTTGGGGCTGCAGGGTGGGGCCTCCTCGGGGCTGCAGTGCTGGGCATCCTTAGAGCTGCAGTGCAGGGCCTACTTAGGGCTGCCTTGCCCGCCTTTCTTAGGGCTGCCTTGCCCGCCTTTCTTAGGGCTGCCTTGCCCGCCTTTCTTAGGGCTCTAGTGCCAGGCCTCTTAGTGCAGCCCTAATTAAGGTGGGCAGTGCAGCCCTAAGTAAGGTGAGCACTGCAGCCCTAAGTAAGGTGGGCACTGCAGCCCTAAGTATGGAAGGAACTGCAGCCCTAAGGAGGCCCATCACTGCAGCGCTAAGTAAGGTGGGCACTGCAGCCCTAAGCAAGGTAGGCACTGCAACCCTAACTAAGTTGGACACTGAAGCCCTAAGGAGGCCCAGCACTGCAGCCCTAAGGAAGCCCGGCACTGCAGCCCTAAGGAGGCCCGGCACTGCCGCCCTAAGTAAGGTGGGCACTGCAGACCTAATTAAGTTGGGCACTGCAGTGCCCAGCATCCTTAGTGCTACAATGTCCACCTTACTTAGGGCTGCTGGGCCCAACCTACTTAGGGCTGCAGTGCCCACCTTTCTTAGGGCTGCAGTGCCCAACTTTAGTGCTGCAGCGCCCAACTTACTTAGGGTTGCAGTGCCTGCCTTACTTTAGGGTGCAGTGCCTACCTTGCTTAGGGATGCAGTGTTGGGCCTCCTTAGGGCTACAGTGCCAGGCCTCTTCAGGACTGCCGTGCCCACCTTACTTAGGGCTGCCGTGCCCACCTTACTTAGGGCTACAGTGCCCACCTTAATTAATGCTGCAGTGCCCACCTTTCTTAGGCCTGCAGTGCCGGGCTTCCTTAGGGCTGCAGTGCCCACCTTCCTTAGGGCTGCAGTGCCCACCTTCCTTAGGGCTGCAGTGCCCACCTTCCTTAGGGCTGCAGTGCCGGTCCTCCTCACTGCTGCAGTGCCAGGCCTCCTTAGGGCTGCAGTGCCCATCCTACTTACGGCTGCAGTGCCTGCCTTACTTCGGGCTGCAGCGCCGGGCCTCCTTAGGGCTGCAGTGCCCGGCATCCTTAGAGCTACAGTGCCTACCTTACGTAAGGCTCCAGTGTCCAACCTACTTAGAGCTGCAGTGCCCACCTTACTTACGGCTGTATTGCCAAACTTTACTAAGGGCTTCAGTGGCCAACTTCTTTAGGGCTTCAGTGCTGGGCTTCCTTAGGGCTTCAGTGCCGGGCTTCCTTAGGGCTGCAGTGCTCACCTTCATTAGGGCTGCGGTGCCCACCTTCCTTAGGGCTGCGGTGCCCACCTTTCTTAAGGCTGCAGTGCCCACCTTTCTTAAGGCTGCAGTGTCCACCTTTCTTAAGGCTGCAGTGTCCACCTTTCTTAAGGCTGCAGTGTCCACCTTTCTTAGGGCTGTGGTGATGGGGCTCCCTTGGGCTGCAGTGCCTACCATACTTAGGACTGCAGTGCCCAACTTTCTTAAGGCTGCAGCGCCCAACTTTCTGAGGGCTGCAGTGCCCTACCTACTTAGGGCTGCAGTGCCCACCTTACTTAGGGCTGCAGTGCTCACCTTAATTAGAGCTGCATTGCCGGGCTTCCTTAGGGCTGCAGTGCCCAACTTCCTTAGGGCTGCAGTGCCCACCTTACTTAGGGCTGCAGTGCCCACCTTACTTAGGGCTGCACTAAGAGGCCTGGCACTAGAGCCCTAAGAAAGGCGGGCAAGGCAGCCCTAAGAAAGGCGGGCAAGGCAGCCCTAAGAAAGGCGGGCAAGGCAGCCCTAAGTAGGCCCTGCACTGCAGCTCTAAGGATGCCCAGCACTGCAGCCCCGAGGAGGCCCCACCCTGCAGCCCCAAGATCTGCAGTGGAGCCCTAAGATCTCCAGTCCAAGGGCAAGTTCTCCACTCAAAAAACCAACTTCTCCATTGAAACATTAAGTTCTCCATTCAGACTATGTTGTCCAGTCAGAGTTCTCCTTTGAAACACTAGCTTCTCTATTCACTAAGACCATCATTCAGAAAGTAATTTTTCTATTCAGAAACCAAGACCATCTTTCTGAGAGACGGTTCTCCACTCAGACACTATGTTCAGGACTCTGAAACTAAGTTCCCCTTTCAGAGACTAAGACCAGCATTAGGAAAGTAACTTCACCATTCAGAGACTAAGTTCACCATGCTGAGAGTAAACCAGCATTCAAGACTATGTTCACCATTCTGAGACTAACACTGGTACTCTAAGTTCACCTTTTGAGACTAATTTCTCCATTCTAAGACTAAGACCGGCCTTCTGAGACTAAGACCGCATTCTAATACCGACACCAAAATTCTCATACTGACACCAGCTTTCTAATACTAATAGCAACACTCTAAAACCCACACTACCATTCTACAACCAATCCCATTAACATCGACCTTGCATTTAGTTTAGACTGCCACACCAACACTCAGAATTTCGTCCCTAATGAATGACAACAGCCCCAACCTGACTTCAGAACTCCTCAGGAACTATGTTCCTAAGAACACTGAAAATGCCCTGCCTGAGAAAATCCCGTCCCGCACCGGCCTGCGCCTGAACATAGGCGATGAACATCGCCTCTCTGACCGGCCGGGACCCAAGAAAAAAAACCCAGCCGGGGGAGGAAAAAACCCCTCCCCCGGCTGGTTTGTTTTTTTTTTTTTCCCTAAAAATCCAAAAAGAACTCTTTCAGTCTACAACACACTCCCCACACACAAGTAAAGCACTAAGCTTACACCGAATGCATCGCCCTCCAGCTCCCTGCCACCTCCCACAACTACATGCCATGGTCACAACATTTCCTAAGCAAACACATATACACACACATGCAAAGAGAACACCATAGACTCTGTGACACCAAAAAGACAAAGTCTCTCGTGGAAGACCACTCCCAAGATGGAATGCTCCGTCTGTCTCGATCGCCAGTGGGTCGATTGGACAGAGACAGTGAGGCTCCCGCAGAGCCCCAGAACAAAGTCTGACGTAACTGTGCGATTCCAACACCAACCGCCGAAACTGCTGTGACGGTCCGGCTGTGAACCCGACTCTGAAACTGTAATTGTTGTGATGAAACACCCTCCCTTTCCCTCTCCTCCGTGCTACCTTTCAAGCCCTTTCCTGCCATCCTGACCTCATCTCCTGCCCTCCAGCTCCAAAAAGGAGTCTATCTATTCAGGTTCCATAGTGGCGTGGGTCTCAAGCGAGCTTCATGGTTTGGAGCTCCCATGTCACGGTCCCGAAAAAGTTTCCAAAAGGTGCTCCGGGGATCCCCTCCCTTGCAAGACCTAAGAGAGTAGAGACGAGTGACTGTCGCTCTGGTCCTGCAGTCCAGACTGACCCTGCAGTCATTCTCTTTACCTCCCCGACTCCCTGCAAGTACTCATCCGACTCCAAAGGCGACTGCACAGCAGCTGCAGGAAAGACCATGAACCCCTCCATCGTATTGGGCTATGGTGTCAATCGCCAGCCTGGTGTAAAATCCTCTTAGCTTCGTACATCCCCTCTAACTGTGCGGCTTCACCTCTCCCGATTCCGATGTAAAACCTGAAAAATAAATAGAAACGGATGTGTGCCGACACAGTGCTTGAAATGTCGGCCTTCTCCATGCTAAGCCCTCCCGCAGCTGAGTTACGTCACCCTTTGACGTTTCCACCTGCTCTGTCCTGCCTGCAAATCGCCAGAAAAATGCAAATAAAAAAATGCTTAAATACTAAAAACTATTTTGCACTGAGCTGCTGCTTCAGCCGGTTAATGGCCTCTCACTTTAACTGTCAAGATGGCTGGACAGAGTCAGCTCTGGGAAAATATACATTGAAAGAACAGAGCTGTAAAAACAACCTGGAGCTATGTCCCGAGAGACTACTGAACTTGAGACTCTGCGGCACGACCCCCAGCTGTGCTTTAGACTTACAAAGCGATAA
Source organism: Lathamus discolor (assembly GCF_037157495.1). Lineage (NCBI taxonomy): Eukaryota > Metazoa > Chordata > Aves > Psittaciformes > Psittacidae > Lathamus > Lathamus discolor. The sequence continues at coordinate 418,830 of NW_027069393.1, read as the reverse complement.
AAGCTCAAACTGAATAATAACCTGCTCCCTTTACCTACCCAAAGACACCGCCTCTTTAACAGGCTCACTCCACCACCGACCTTACGACTCCTTCCTGCCCCTCTCCGGACCCCTTCTTTTAACTCACTTTTTACAATGGCAGAGGTCCAAAGCCACACTTGAGACAAACCCTTTTTGGCTCACCAGTACATTCCTTCTCTAGCCATATACCTTTCCTTCATCTGCAAAAGAGAACGGGAACGATACACAGTTAACCAGGACATCAAGCAAAATTACCTTTGCCTTGACTCCTCCCCCTGAGAGCAGCTGTGGGGTTCTTCTTGCCTCACCACCACTGCTTATAAATATAACACCTAAAAAAACCTCTACATAAAGGTACTTACTAATGCATACACTAGTAAGCCCTAACATGACCTGAAGGTCTTTACTGAAACAAGACCATTTCAAACCCACCCCCAAAAAACCCACCTGAAACAAACCACAAAGCTCTAAGGCCAGAAAACCAGAGCTAACACCAGAGAACTTACCCAGATGAAAGCTGAACCACAAATGAGCACCCTGAGGAAAGGCTGTGCCTCATATACCACAAGCCCCACCCACAGCTCCTCCCTCAATGGGCTGGGGCAGGTGAGTAGCAAACCACCACCTGGGATAAAAGCACCCTGATAAGCCACAGCTGGGTCTTTGTATTACCTGGCTCTGGTTCTGTGGCTGCTCCCTGGTTGTTTGGTGAGTGTCCTGCCTGTTCTGTAACTTCTCACCGTTTCCTCCACGGGTGCTCCTTGACTTTGATTTTCTGCAGCTTTTTCTCTGGCTCAGATGGGTGGGACTCGGAGATTCAGACTTTGGGGTTGAGGCTCGGGGACTGATACTTAGGGGATGAGAATCTAGGAGTCAGACTCTGTGGCTAAGACTATGGCTGAAACTGTGGCTGAAACTCTGTGGGTGATTGTGACTTGAGACTCTGGGCCTCAGATTTTGGAGCTGATACTGTTGGACTCAGGCTCTGTGGCTGAGACTGTTGCTGACACTCCATGGCTAAAACTATGCAATTCACACTCTGGGACTGAGACTGTGGAGAAGACTGGAATTCAGACTGTGGCTGAGACTCTTTAGCTAAGACTCTGGTATTCAGACTTTGGGGATGAGCCTGCAGCTGAGATTCTGTGGCTAAGACTCTGGGATACAGAATTAGGGGAATAGACTGCAGCTTAGACTCTGCGGCTCAGACTGTGGCTAAGACTCCAGGACTTATACTCTGAGATGAGACTGACTGATGCACTGCAGCTGAGACTCTTGTGCTGAGACTGTTCCTAAGACCATTGCTAAGACTCTCAGATTCAGACTTTGGGGATGAGACTGGCTGAGACTCTGAACCATAATCCCTAACTCTAACCCGAATATATGTAATGGAGCCCTAAACCCTAGCCCAAACCTTAACCCTAAACCCTAACCCCCTAACCCTGACTCCTAACGCGAACACTCAACAATAATCTAACCCTAACCATAGCCATAACTCTGACCTTAACCACTAATCCTAACCCTAACTCCATCCATTAGCCCTAATCCTAACCCTAAAACTAACCCCTAGCCCAAATAATACATCAAAACCTAACAGCAAACCACACAGTAACCCTAACCCAAACCTGAAACCTAACCCAAACCCTCATGCTAAAGCTAACCGTAAGCCTCACCCTACCCCAAACCATAACCCACACCCTCACCCACACGCTAAACCTAACATTAACCCTCCCACTCACCTTAACCCTAACCGTAACCCTAACACTACACCTACTTCTGCCCACTCTGGATTAGCCACCACCACGAATGTGATTCTGCAACCTGGGGTCAACCCTAACCATAACAGCTAACCCTAACCTCTACCCTAATATTAGCCGTAACTCTTAACACCAACCCTAACCATAGCCCTAACCCTAACACCTAACCCTAACCGCTAACACTAATCCTAAGTGTAACCCTAAACCTAACCCTAATCCTAATCCCTAACTGTAACCGTAACCCTAACGCTAATCCTAACCCCTAACACTAAACCTAAGCCTAACCCTAACTCTGGCCACATAGGGTTGGCCAGAACCACAAGCGTGACTCCACCACCCGATCTCAACCCTAATACTATCCCTAACCCCTAACCTTAACAGTAACCCCATACCCTAAACCTAACTAAAATCCTGATTCTAACACCTATCGCTATCCCTAACCCTAACCCAACATGGGTTTATAGATGTAATGGATGTAAGGGAGCCCTATCCCTAACCTAACACGGGTTAATAGATATAATAGATGTAAGGCAGCCCTAACCCAAACCCTAACCCTAACACAACATGGGTTAATAGATGTATTAGATGTAAGGCACTCCTAACCCTAATGTTTACCCTACTGGCTGATACTCTGAAGCTGAGACTCTGGTGCCGAGATTGTTGCTGACAATCTATGGCTTAGACTCTGGGGTTCAGTCTTTGGAGATGAGAATGTGGCTGAGGCACTGAACCCTAACCCATGCTCTACTCACTCTGCTGCTGGACAGCAGGCACCAGAGATGTTGGATTCAAATGCACTCACTCACTGGGGGTATCTTTCTGACTGCAGAGCTGCCCGTAGCTGTGTCCTGGGTTTACCAGGAGCCGTTTTGCTCCTTCTTAGTAACTGGTGCAAGCTCTGTGTTTTGACTTCCAGCCTGGGCAGAGAGCTGATAACACCGATTTTCAGTTGTTGTTAAGTAGTGTTTATTCTGGCCAAGGACTTTGTGAGTCTCATGCTCTGCTGGGGACGAGGCAGGGCAAGAAGGAAGCGGAGATGGGACACCTGATCCAGACTGGCCAGGGAGGTATTCCATACCACAGCACGTCATGCCCAGGGAGGTAACTGGGAGTTACTCAGAAGGGCACACTCTCTTCGGGGGGGTCGAACTCGTTCGGCGGTGGTATCGTATTCTCTTGTTATTTTCTCTTATCAATATTATCATTGGTGGTAGCAGTAGTGATTTGCGTTATACCTTAGTTACTGGGCTGTTCTTATCTCAACCTGTGGGAGTTACATTCTCCTGATTCTCCTCCCCATCCCTCCGGGAATGGGGAGGGTCGGGGGGGGGGTGAGTAGACGGGCTCTGTGGATTGGTTTAAACTACGACTAGCTGCCTGTTGGATAAATCACTCTCCTGGGGTCGCCGTGCACCCAAGCTGCAAACATATACATCATCTTTTGGCATGTTACCTAAGTGTATACAGTTACTAGTTGAAGCAGACCAGCCTGAATATGTATCACTTCTAATGTACCATTTAATCTCTGTTGATCACCACTGAAGAGTATTGATTTCTAAAGTTCCTAATGAAATACCAAAACATAAACCAAACTAAAGTGAACTACGAGATGGACGAATCAGGAAGAAAGCAAACCAGTTCACTTTTTACCTTCAGGGCATGTGTATCTGGCTTGTATCCAAAATACGGGCTTAAAACATGATGGCTATCAAAAGGAGAAAGACGAGTCAACTATGTAGACAAATCTGAGTGACGACAACTTTTCAATGGTATTGAAATTCACGGGATTAACTGGGGGTGGGACAGAGACACACAAGTTGTGACTGAATCTAATGGATTCCATTTGCTCTATGAACAGAAACAAACTCTCGCTTTGGGAATTAAAAAGTTTCCTGACCTCTCACTTGGCAACTTTCCCATTTTTCAGTTATTAGGTCTGCACATGGCAACTTGTGTATTCTACCGACTAGCCACAACCATGGTACTGAATGAGAAGAGGTTTATATTGAACTTTTAAACTTCTTTTCTGCACTTTGAAGCAGTTCTTCTCCAAGTCGTTTCCACCTGCACCATGCACAATGTAAGAGATGGCTTTTTCTTGACTTCCATCCCTGCACTTTGCCCTTTCCCCCACACTTCAAATCCTTCTCACTCACTGGAGAATTCAAGCAAAAAATCTGAAACTGAACCCTAAAAGGAGGGAAATATAGAAATAAGAGGAAGGGGCCTATGAAATCAAGTAAGGGGAGATGTAATCAGAGGCGGGACAGTTAGCACATAAATAATATATGTCGGATAGGCTATAAACCTTGGAGTCTCCAAGCAGTGAGGAAACGAGGGAATTTGTGGATTGGATAGAAAATACAAATCTAAGTTTGGCCTTTGCTGTGTGTGCCTGCTTGCCAAGACACCCATTTTTGCACAAATGTTAAAATAAATAGCTGCTTCACTGCTGTGTCTGACCGAGGCCTGCCTGAACCTAGAGACTGTTTCTCGCCTTTCGACTTCTCAGACACCAAAATCCAATCCTCAGCAGGATGCTCACCCGAGACTCCAACTTCTCGCCTTCTTCATTATTTTGGGACTCTGCTCTGGGAGGGGCACTTTCTTACCTGACCTGCTGGAGACTGCTGCTTCTCTTCTCCCTGCTCTTCACTGGCATCTTCCATACTGCTTTTCTGGGTCTGTTTCTTCCCCTTTCTCTTCTTTACCTGTCCCTGCCAGGTGTTCTTCTCCTTCCTGCTCATCACAGGCAAGCAGAGGGGGAAAACAAAGCAATTGTGTATTTTTTTTAACTATAGAAATCCCACACAAGTGTTTCACAGAAGAGACAATCCCCTGCAAAAAAAACCTATGTACGAAACCCAGCACTCACAGCGACTGCAGCCATTAGCGAGGGCCTGTGCTTGAGCTACAACAGGAACTAAGAGTCACCTCAGTGCAGGACACGACTCCGTGAAGAAGCACGGAGTCTGCTGGACCCCTGCACAGACAACACACAAGGAGCCTTTCCACAGAGCACTGGGACAACCTGGAAACAGGAGACTGCCCAATTCTGGAGAGGAAGAACTCCTGGACTTTATGTTGGATTAAGAGTAACGACTGGGAGAGCTGGGGATGCATGTTCAACAGCGCAAGTAGAGCGTGCCTGTGCAAGACAAGTGGACCATCTGTTTCAAAGACTCTTTTTCATTAGGCATGATATTTACTATCAGATGTAAGAACCATAACAGCAGATACACCAGAAAAAAATACTAATCATTATACAGCTTCTCTGTCTATAAAATAATGAAAGGGATATGGTCGTCCATTATAAAAAAGAACTGTGTTCCTCATACCAAGTAAATGCTTTTATTTCAGGCGTGCTTTGTGGAAAAACCCTGTGAAGGATATGGTCTTTCAGTACTGAATATCATTCAGACTAAAAAGGGTAGCTGCTTTCCTGGACTTTTCTCATCCTTTAGATACGAGGAGCCAGAGGCAGCCCCCACACTGCTGCAGGGCCCCTTCAGAGCTGCCTACTGATGCAGATGCTGGGACGAGCGGCAGCTCTTTGTGTCACGTTGAGAAAGGATGCTCTCGGCATCATTGCCAACACACTGGAGAGATAGAACTGGCCACTTCCAGCAATGTATTTGTACTTCCTTTTTCCACAAACAAGATGACCAGAATCAGCTTTACCATTTAAGCCTCTCTTCCCTCATGTGTTCTTCCTCATTCCAGACAGCTCACCTACAGCAGTGTTTTTCCTCAAGCATAGCCCATGGCAGCCAGCATGGGGAGCCAGGGAGGAGGCAGGATAAAACCTCTGAGCAGTCAGGAGCTGGCAGGTCAGGAGCCAGGTCTGCCCAGAAACAGGACACTCAAGGCAGTGGGCAAGCTGAAAGCAGGCAAACAAGAGGAGAGCCTATTCACACAGCTATTTTGTACAGTGGCGGATAAATACAGAGCTCTCTAAGGTCACTTCTCAGTGAAAACTGCTCACAGTGATGGTCAGAAATCTCATGAAGTAACATCTCGGAAAGATGCACTCTCACAGCTTAGTGCCCAACCCCACCAAGTGCTTGAAAATCACACTAGAAATCCTGATCCGAGACAAGAAAAACACTTTTTAAGGCAATATTGATCACAAAGAGCTGGTGGCAAATAGGACAGGTGCCAAGCTGATCCAGTGCACTTTGGATTACAGTTGCAATAGAAAGCTAAAATCCACTGGGAGAGAAACCAGGGATGCAGCTCTAATGAAAACCTAGCAAGCCACAGCTACTTCAGATGCAAGCAGACCTGAACTCCAAACTGAAATGCAGTGCTCGTTTGCCTACTGCTTTCTCCACTTTCAGTCGCAATTCTGAAGCAAAGGCAGTTGCCTTTCTGTACCTGAAGCAATGGGAACAGAGCACAGCAGCACAGTCAGGATACAGAGTTAAGATGCATTTTGAGAATTTTCACATCAAATCATTTTAGACTGAAGAAAAATTACTCAGAATTTTCCTGGCAAATTCATGGATAACTCCATGCTGAGAAAGACGGGGAGACATCGCCAGGCACACTCCTCAGCTGGGGCCCTCACTGACTTTACTGCACCTCCAGAACAAGAACCTTGTTGTGCACTTCTTGCAATGACTGAAGTTGTTTTCCATGCGGACTGAAATAGAAGGAAGCACTTGATGGAATGGAGCCATACCTTTATTGTGGGGTTGCGGGATGAAGGATGCTGCGAGAGTGCGAGGTGCAGGGGAGCACAGCGCGGCTGCTGCGGGTCCTGGAGGTTTGTCTCCCACTGAGACTGACTGAGTCTCTGGCAGCAGGGGGCAGAGGCTGGTTCCCCACGCGGTGACTCCTGCAGCACCCCTGGGTGCCCAGTGGCCATGGGCAGGATGATGCTGCCATCACAAAGCCGTGGCGGTCCCTGTGGATTTGCCCATTGTTACGGAGACCACACGGTGAGCGTGGGCAAATTAAGGAGCGAGAGCCCTGCAGTAACCAGTGCAGGGGAGACCCCTCCCTCGGGAGGCTGCATCTCCCATGGCTGCCCTGCGCATCCAGGTACATGTTCTTTGACTTTGCAATCCTGTTCCAGTGTTGGCTGGTGCCATCGCAGCTGTAGGAGCAGTGGATGGGTGAGGAGGCGGCATTGGGCTTGTTCATGTGCTTGGAGCTCACCTCTGCATGCAGAGGTGCTGGAGGCAAAGCAGCAGCCTTGTGCGTGCAGGAGCTGCTGGTGCCAGAGGTGCTGAGAAGGTGTCAGGGCAGGAGCAGCCCCTGGGCAGTGCAGCTGCTGGTTCTGTCACTGGGAGCTCAGCACAAGTGGACCTGCCTGGCTCTGGCAGGGCCCACACAAGCCCACCGGGTATTGCGGAAGGCAGAAGGAGTGCTGGTGGTCTCTAGGAAAGGCCAATCCGGCGCCGGGCATAGTGGAAGGCTCCAGTGCTCTGCTGGGCTCTGGCAATGTATTCTGGAAAGTGACAAAGGCGCTGACATTCTGCATTGAAAAACTGTATTGAAGGTCAGTATTGATACGCTAATGTCAGAATTGAAACAATAAGTTCTAACTTGAAACGCTCTGTTCTGCATTTAAACGCTAAGCTCTGCCTCGAATCAGTACAATCTGCATTGAAAGGCTAAATTCTTCATTGAAATGTGCATTGATATGTGAAAATTCTAGATTGAATTCTGCATTGAAAAAAGAAGTTCTGTCTTGAAATGGTAATTTCTGCGTTGAAACGCTAAGTTCTGCATTGAAACTCTTACTTCTGCTTTGAAACTCAAACTTGTGCATTGAAAAGTTGAAGATCTACATTGAAACACTAAGGTCTGCATTGAAACAATAAGTTCTCCTTTGAAAAGCTAAGTTCTGCATTGAACAGTAAGTTCTAATTTAAAAAGCTAAGTTCTGCATTGAAACGGTAAGTTCTGAATTGAAAGCTAATTTCTGCATTGAAACGCTAATTTCTGCGTTGAAACGCTAAGTTCTGCTTTGAAAGGGTACATTCTGCATTGAAACGGTAAGTACTGTATTGAAACTCAAAGCTCTGCATTGAAATGTGAAAGTTGTAGTTTGAAACTCTAAGGTCTGCATTGAAACGCTAAGGTCTGCATTGAAATGCTAGGATCTGCATTGAAACGTTAATTTCTGCATTGAAACGGTAAGTTCTGTATGAAACACTTCGTTCTGCTTAGAAACACTACATTCTGCTTTGAAACGGTAAAGATCTGTATTGAAAGGGTACGGTATGCATTGAAACGTTAAGTTCTGCATTGAAACGTGTAGTTCTGCTTTGAAACGCTTAGTTGTGCATTGAAACGGTAAAGATCTGCATTGAAAGGGTAAGGTCAGCATTGAAAAGCTTATTTCTGCTTTGAAACACTATGTTCTGCTTTGAAACACTATGTTCTGCTTTGAAACGGTAAAGATCTGCATTGAAAGGGTACGGTATGCATTGAAACACTAAGTTCTCCATTGAAACAGTAAGTTCTGCATTGAAACGATAAGTTCTGCATTGAAACAGCACATTCTGCATTGAAAAACCAAGATCTGTATTGAAACGCTAATGTCGGGATTGAAACAATAAGTTCTAATTTGAAAAGCTAAGTTCTGTGTTGAAACGCTAAGTTCTGCTTTGAAACACTAAGCTCTGCTTTGAAACGGTACATTCTGCATTGAAACTCTAGGTTCTGCATAGAAACAGTAAGTTCTGCATTGAAACTCAAAGCTGTGCATTGAAATGTGAAAGTTCTAGATTGAAACAATAAGGTCTGCATTGAAACGCTAATTTCTGCATTGAAGCGTGTAGTTATGCTTTGAAACGCTTAGTTGTGCATTGAAAAGGTAAAGATCTGCTTTGGAAAGTTAAGGTATGCACTGAAACGCGAAGTTCAGAATTGAAACGGTAGGTTCTGTATTGAAACGCTTATTTCTGCTTTGAAACGCTACGTTCTGCTTTGAAAGGGTAAAGATCTGCATTGAAAGGCTAAGGTACGCATTGAAACACTAAGTTCTCAATTAAAACGATAAGTTCTGCATTGAAAAGTTAAGTTCAGCATTGAAACGCTACTTTCTGCATTGAAGTGGTACATTCTGCATTGAAACGCTAAGGTCTGCATTGAAACACGAAGTTCTGTATTAAATCTATAATTTCTGCATTGCAACAATAAGTTCTAATTTGAAAGGCTAAGTTCTGCTTTGAAACACTGATTTCTGCTCTGAAACAGTACATTCTGCATTGAAACGCTAATTTCTCCATTGAAACTCTAAGTTCTGCTTTGAAACACTTCGTTCTCCTTTGAAACACTTCGTTCTGCTTTGAAATGGTACATTCTCCATTGAAACGCTAAGTTCTGCTTTGGAGTGCTAAGTTCTGCATTGAAACGGTCAGTTCTGCATTAAAACATTTAGTTCCACATTGAAAGCTAATTTCTGCATTGAAACGCTAAATTCTACTTTGAAACGGTACATTCTGCATTGAAAGCTAATTTCTGCATTGAAACGCTAAGCTCTGCTTTGAAACATTAACTCCTGCTTTGAAAAGCTAAGTTCTGCATTGAAACACTGAGTTCTGTATTGAAACGCTAATGTCTGAATTGAAAAAAAAAGTTCAAATTTGAAACGCTTAGTTCTGCTTTGAAACACTAAGCTCTGCTTTGAAACCGTCCATTCTGCATTGAAACGCTAAGTTCAGCATTGAAACGCTAAGTTCTGCATTGAAACGTTAATGTCTGCATTGAAACGTTAATGTCTAAATTGAAACAATAAGTTCTTATTTGAAAGGTTAAGTTCTGCATAGAAACGCTAAGATCTGCTTTGAAACACTAAATTCGCCTTTGAAACGCTGAGTTCTCCATTGAAACACTAATTTCTGCATTGAAACTGTAAGTTCTGCATTGAAACGTTAATTTCTGCATTGAAAGGCTAAGTTATGCATTGAAACACTAAGGTCTGCATTGAAACACTAAGGTCTGCATTGAAACAAAAAGTTCTGTGTTGAAATGGTAAGTTCTGCATTTAAGCGCTAAGTTCTGCTTTGAAACGATACATTCTGCATTGAAACGGTAAGTTCTGCATTGAAATGCTAATGTATGCATTAAGATGTGAAAGTTGCAGATTAAAAAACTAAGGTCTGCGTTGAAACAAGTTCTGCATTGAAATAATAAGTTCTGCTTTGAAACGCGACGTTCTCCTTAGAAACGGTAAGGATCTGCATTGAAACTCAAAGTTGTGCATTGAAACGCTAAAGTTGTGCATTGAAACGCTAATGTCTGCATTGAAACAATAAGTTCTAAACCGAAACGATAAGTTCTGCATTGAAATGGTAAATTCTGCATTAAAACGGAAATTTCTGCTTTGAATGATCAGAGTTCTTCATTGAAATGCTAAGTTCTGCATTGCAAGAATAAGTTCTCCTCTGAAAAGCTATGTTCTCCATTGAAACGCTAATGTCTGCATTGAAAAGCTAAGCTCTGCATTGAATCGCTAAGTTCTGCATTGAATCGCTAAGTTCTGCATTGAAGCGCTAAGTTCTGCATTGAATCGCTAAGTTCTGCATTGAAACTAAAACTTGTGCATTCAAATGCTAAAGTTCTACATTGAAACACTAAGGTCTGCATTGAAAAAATAAGTAAGTTCTCCTTTGAAATGCTAAGTTCTTCATTGAAACGCTAATGTCTGCATTGAAACAATAAGTTCTAATTCGAAACACTAAGTTATGCACTGAAACAGTAAGTTCTGCATTGCAAGGCTTAGTTCTGCATTGAAATGCTTAATTCTGCTTTGAAACTCAAACTTTTGCATTGAAATAATAAATTTCTACATTGAAATGCTAAGGTCTGCATTGAAAGAATAAGTTCTATTTTGAAACGCTAAGTCCTGCATTGAAACTCTAATATCTGCATTGAAACAATAAGTTCTCATTGAAACCCTAAGTTCTCACTTGAAATGCTAAGCTCTACATTGAAACACTAAGTTCTGCTTTGAAATGATACATTCTGCATTGAAACGCTAAGTTCTGCATTGAAACTCAAAGTTGTGCATTGAAACGCTAAAGTTCTACATTGAAAGGTTAAGATCTGCGTTGAAACAAGTTCTCCTTTGAAACACTAAGTTCTGCATTGAAAAGCTAATGTCTGCATTGAAATAATAAGTTCTAATTTGAAACGCTAAGTTCTGCACTGAAACAGTAAGTACAACATTGAAAGGCTAAGTTTGGCATTGAAACGCTAATTTCTGCCTTGAAACACTTAGTTCTGCTTTTAAAATCAAAGTTGTGCTTTGGAACTATAAAGTTCTACATTGAAACGCTAAGGTCTGCATTGAAACAAAAAGTTCTCCTTTGAAACCCTAAGTTCTTCATTGAAACGCTAAGTTCTGCATTGGAACGCTAAGTTCTGCTTTTAAACGCTAATTTCTGCATTGAAACTCTAATGAATGCTTTGAAACAATAAGTTCTAATTTGATCTATATAGGAACAGCAACTTTCATTGATTATGGAACAAGCCCCTCCTTGTGAAGCCAGTATCATATCTAGAGCCATTTAGTTTCATAACATCACTATCTCTTTTTCTTCCACTTGGATTACATCTATGTTTTTACTTTCAATTTTCTCTATGGTTGCTGAGGTATTTACGATTGCCTTCTTTAATTCACTGTCGTGGTTTAAACCCAACCACAAACCTCTTTTACTCACTCCCCCCTTTCTTGCCCTCCCCCTGCTCCTGGAGGGACGGAGAGGAGAATCAAAAAGAATGCAACTCCCACGGGTTGAGATAAGAACAGTTTAGTAACTAAGGTATAACACAAATCACTACTGCTACCACCAATAATAATAGTGCTAAAGGAAATAACAAGAGGAAAGAATACAACACCTCAACACCAGCCGACCAATAACTCACCCCACTCCCCCCAGCCAAGCACCGACCGATACCTTCTCCAACCCTCCAGTCCCAACCCTTCCGGGTCACTCCAAGTTACATCCCTGGGCATGACGTGCTGTGGTATGGAATACCTCTTTGGTCAGTTTGGGTCAGGTGTCCTGTCTCTGCTTCCTCCCAGCCTCCCCTCCTCCCTGGCAGAGCATGAGGCTCACAAAGTCCTTGGCCAGACCAAACATTCGAGCAGCAACTGAAAACATCCACGTTATCAGCACTGTTCCCAGGCGAAAAGATCAAAACACAGCACTGTACTAGCTCCTAAGAAGGAGAAAACTGACTGCTGCTGCTCAAACCAGGACATTATCCACCCCTTATTCCATACCATTCACGTCATGCTCAGATCCCACATCTTCAATATGCCATCACTCTTACATATATATATACATCTACATATACACAGAGAAAAAGATCATTTCTTAGTGCATGGACCTATAAAGCTGCTGAGTCCATCTGGTCCATGATGTCAGGCTCCATCTCTTGTTACAGTCTCTTAGAGCAGGAGAGTCTGTGTGCAGTGTTCACACTCATGAATAACCTGGGCAATAGTGTCCATTGCTAAGTCCACCCCTCGATCATGAGTCCATCTCTATGTCGCATCTCTGCCCTGATGGCCTGAAGTGTCATGGCCCACCAGGCTCGAAATAATTCACTGTCCCCTTCAGCAGTTTCTGCAGCTTGTTGCTGGGGACTCCATACAGCTGCCTTCCATCTCCAATGCTTCCAAAGCACTGGAGGGGCCCAGTGGACCAGGTACTCGCTCATACTGTCCCACACACCCTGCCACTCACGGCTGTTCAGCCTTGGGGAAGATCTCTTGGTCCTCCCATATTGTTGTCTAACCCCAGACAAGAAGCAAACCTGACTCTGCTTAACTTCTGAGATCAGACAAAATGGCCGTGGGTTGAACACGCTCTGTGTATGTGCCAGCATGCTGATCCCCATCACAATCAGCAGGCAGGTCCCAAGGGTACCCACAGGCCATTCAAACCCTTCAGAACTCTCCAGTGATGCTGCTGTACTTGTCCCTGGGGCTGGTGCAGCTGCTGTGCCTGCCGGCTGTCCCACCACCAGCTTCTCTTTCCCTGGGTGCAGCTCTTCCTCCTCTGCCGTGCTGGGAAATGCTGCCGGGGCTCCTGCATCCTCCTGCGGCTCTGCGGGCGGCTGCCGAGGGACGCTCTCGGCCGCCACGAGGCTCGGCTCCTCCGCTGGGCTCGGCTCCTCCGCGGGGCTCGGCTCCTCCGCGGGGCTCGGCTCCTCGGCCGCCTCCTCCCGCTGCTCAGCAGCCGCCTTCCTCCCGGGCTCGGGCCCCGCTCCCGCTGCCGCCTGGTCCCCGGCGCCGCTCTCCCGGGCCGCTTCGGCCGCCGCCGGCTCCCGGGGCCGCTCCCCCTCGGCTACCCGCAGCCTCACGAAGACGGAGGCGAGGACAAGGGCCAGGGCGGTGAAGAGCAGCGGGACGGCCGGGTACAAGTCCACGGCCACGTCCATCTCTCCCTGCTGCTGGAGCCCAACCGTATTACAAGCCATTGCCATAAAGTACAGTGAAACAAAAACCTTAGCCCAAGCCCCACACTTGATAAACACGAACACAGGGAATACCGGCTCTATATAATGTACTACATTCTGAAGCGCTGAGAGCAAGAGAAACAACTTTGAGAGCCAATAAATCAGCACTGTGACGACTATTAATCTGATCATCTCCGACGTTATCTCAACCCTTCGTGCCCCACGTTGGGCGCCAAAAAGAACTGTCGTGGTTTAAACCCAACCACAAACCTCTTTTACTCACTCCCCCCCTTCTTGCCCTCCCCCTGCTCCTGGAGGGACGGAGAGGAGAATCAAAAAGAATGCAACTCCCACGGGTTGAGATAAGAACAGTTTAGTAACTAAGGTATAACACAAATCACTACTGCTACCACCAATAATAATAGTGCTAAAGGAAATAACAAGAGGAAAGAATACAACACCTCAACACCAGCCGACCAATAACTCACCCCACTCCCCCCAGCCAAGCACCGACCGATACCTTCTCCAACCCTCCAGTCCCAACCCTTCCGGGTCACTCCAAGTTACATCCCTGGGCATGACGTGCTGTGGTATGGAATACCTCTTTGGTCAGTTTGGGTCAGGTGTCCTGTCTCTGCTTCCTCCCAGCCTCCCCTCCTCCCTGGCAGAGCATGAGGCTCACAAAGTCCTTGGCCAGACCAAACATTCGAGCAGCAACTGAAAACATCCACGTTATCAGCACTGTTCCCAGGCGAAAAGATCAAAACACAGCACTGTACTAGCTCCTAAGAAGGAGAAAACTGACTGCTGCTGCTCAAACCAGGACATTCACTTACTCCCAAAAATGGAATTAGCCGTCTTACAAAACTATGAAATGCGGTGTTTCACTCAGCAATAGGGTTAAACCCTCGCTTAATCTGTTTAGCAAAACTTCTAATCCAGGTCCCAGAAGGATACATGTCAATAATAGTAAGATTGGGTGTCAGAGCACCTAAGGTGCATGTCACCTTCCAGTTGCGGGGTAGAGTCTAAGAAACATTTTCTCCACATAACCAATACCATTTTTTTAGGAACAGGCCACCACTGAACTGAACATTATATTGGGGGAGCTACCATGTGCCGAAAACAAGGGGTACCTGTGTCCCAGGGCACCCTGAGTCGCTCTTGGTTGAGCAACTTTCCCTCAGGGTGGAGATGTGTTGAGGAGAAGAGTTTGGGGACTCAGAGGGGATTTGGCCATTGGGTGGGATCCCCAAAGCTCCCCAGGGTGGTGCAGGTATCTGGGGAACACCCAGTGTCCTAAAACCAGGGGTTACATTTGTCCCAGGGTACCCTGACTCTTCAGTGTCCCTGTTGGCCCATGGCAATAAAAAGGGGGGGGGGGATTTGGGGTTCAGAAGAGAACTGGAGGTTTGGGGGTATTTGGAGGTTCATGGGAACGTGCCCAAGCTCTGCAGGGGGCAGAGTAATATGGAGGACCAATGGAGCCCTCAAAAAGGGGCTACAGCCACCAGAGACCACCCCAGAGATAATTGGGGAGGGGAGAACTGGGGGACCTGACAGGTTTTGGGGGTGCAGCTGGGGGGTTCTCCCTAAACCTTACCAGTGAGGATGCTGGCGATGAGATCATCCCTCTGCCCGGGGGGGGTGAAACTAAGGGGGTTTCCTGGGAGCTGGGGTGGCCCTTGCACTCCCACAGGCTCTGACAGGGAGATACAAGTTCTCCTGCCCTGCCACCTTCTCAGCACCTCTGGCACAAGCAGCTCCTGCACACAGAAGTCTCCTACTTTGCCCCCAGCACCTCTGCACGCAGAGGTGAGCTCCAAGCACATGAACAAGCCCAGTGCCTCCTCCTCACCCATCTCCTGCTCCTACAGCTGCGATGGCACCAGCGCATCTCCTGACAGCTTCTCCTCCTTTCACAGCACACACCAAAAATGTGTTTCAAGCCAACGGGAAAACAGCATTGCAAACTCAAAGAACACGTACCGGGATGTGCAGGGCAGCCATGGGAGATGCAGCTTCCCGAGGGAAGGGGGCTCCTCTGCACTGGTTACTGCAGGTCTCTCACTAATTAAGTTGGCCACGCTCATTGTGGGGCCCCGTCACAATGGGCAAATCCACAGCTACCACCACGGCTTTGTGATGGCGGCAGCATCATGCCCATGGCCACTGGGCACCCAGGGATGCTCCGGCAATCTCTGCGGGAGGACCGGCCTCTGCCCAGCTGGCTCAGGGAGGTCCCTCACAGGCTGCTCTTCCTCTGTGCCTTTGGTCCAGAGGTGGAGCATGCGAGGGGTCACAGCTCAACCTGGGCAATGGAACAGGGCGTCACGGCTACCTACAAGAAGTGGGGAGTGACCGACATTCGCACAGCAGAGAATCCTGGAATCGCAGACTGGGCTGCTCATCCAGCTCCAGCCCCTGCCACATGCAGGGACACCTTCCACTAGAGCAGTTTGCTCCAAGCCCTTGTGTCCAACCTGGCCTTGTGCACTGCCGCAGATGGGGCAGCCACAGCTTCTCTGGGCAAAAGTCTACCACTGTCTCACTACCCTCAATGTCAGTCATATTTTCTTAATATTAAATGAAATCAATGAAATTAAATCCTGTTTCTACTTGGAACCATTTTGTGTCCTTAGAAATGATTATAGATCTGAAAAAAACATCTGACATTTCAGGCAAATAACAGGCTCATCATTATTTTGATTAATGGTCAGTGCAGAGATTAAAATGGAATAGCACAGTACGCCATAGGATAGCTCAGCACAGCACAGCATAGCTATGGAGAGCCTATTGCTCTGATAGCACACTATCCGCAGGTGAACTCACCCCCAGCCTGCAGTGCGGATCACTGGGGCACAGGTTCTACAGAGACGCTGGCTCAGGCAGTCGGCAGTGTCCCATCTGCCTTGACAAACTGCCACAAGTGGCCTGTGCCCACTGCGCCCAGAGGCTGGGATGCAAAGCAGAGAATTAAAAGGTTGTCCCAGACACACTGGGGAACCCCAAATGTGGTTTTACACAGGGGTCTCACACCCTTCAAACAATCACGTACCACACACTTGGACCAAGCATTAGCACCCTTACTACCAATTACTAGTCCTAGTCAAACTGCCAGGCGCTCATGCTACTTCTGCTGCAGTCCTGCTCTTGTCTATTGATGCAGATGTCCCTGGAGCCACTCCTGCAAGAGACACTGATTAATGGTGTGTGGGACAGTGAGAGGGTTTCAAAGACATGCTGGAGAGGGGTGGGATTCTGCCATTATTTCTACTGTGCTGCAATACGCCCTCTCCTTCACAGACAGCTTTAAGATGCCCTCAAGAAAAGTCCTAGTTCTAGGGCTGGGCTGAAGCTTCCAGGAAAAATCTACGACCTCATCACATTACAGTGTACATCTAAATATATAGAGACACATATATAAATAAAAGACCTATTAATACTTTACAGACTGGTGGATCTAGTAGCTAGGGGGAAGAGAATTTTCCGAACATGCCTTGTGGGTCCCACCAACCAGGGCCCCAAATGCCAGTGACAGGGTGACGAGAGTCAGCAAAGATGCAGTCCCAGGGGGATGAGTCTCCTGAGACAGGGGAGGAAAAAACAACCCAAAAGTGAAACAGCCTGCAGCAAGCACTGATGTTCCCTCCCTCAGCTGGCAGACACACAACCTTCCTGCAGTGTCATTTCTCTGATGAGAGACAGAGGTAAGGCTAAAAATCAACTTAGAATCACAGAAACATTTCTTTTGAAAAGACCCTTGAGAACATCGACTCCAGCCATTAACCTGTCCCTAACACGTCCACATGCTGACAATGACAACATCCCTGTGGGATACCCTGTCTGGATGGCCACCAACAGCAACTGGAACCAAGTCAAATTTTACATCCTATCATAATTTCACTCATTTCTATTCAATTCTGCTTGCTGTTAAACTTTCTGCTCTACATTGCTGACCAAGTTACGTTATTGCAGAAACCTCCTCGCATAGATCATGGCACTTAAACATATTTTAAAAACTCTTTACAACTGAGTAAACCAGCCAGCCTTTTCCCTCAATTTATAACTGGAATTCAGCACTACTCTGTTTGGAGGCACAGAGACAAGAGGTGACCACACCACTCTGTGAGAAGGATGGATTGAGGGAGACCGTTGTTGCTGTTTCTCTAAGAACAAAGGGCAGTAGAAAATGAAATATTATTTTTAAGAACTAAAATACATTCCAATTACCATTGAAAATATGGAACAAGATGTTAAAGCCCACCAGGTTTTACCAGGAAGAACAATTAACTAAGAAATCCCTCCTGTGCTCTTTCCTTTCCCAGCCCGTGGAGAGTTTCCTCAGTAACTGGCAAGTGCACATGACACAGCAAGTGATGTGTGTGTCTACTGCACATGAAGGTGAACAGTTCCTTTTGGTGTTAGATCTGTAGAGTCAGGTTTATCTCCAAAGCAACTCAACTATGTACCAAGCGAAACAGGCAGGGAATTTTCAGCTGTACCTGCAGTGCCGTTCTAGGAACCGCACAGCTGGGGACTCCAGAAATAGCTGGGATTGGTTCTCCCAAGAAATCCACCAGTGACACGAAGGAAGCACACACTATGTGACACCAGGATTCGCTGATTCAGCTGACCTCTAATCCCTTTTCAGAATCACACTAACCAACTGTGCATTCAGCACACCAGTAGCTTTTACCAAAACCTGACCTCCCTGTAACACTTCGGTTGTAGAGGCACTAAATATTTATGTACAGGGGAGGAAGGGACATTAAAGCTCATCCAGCTCTAACTCCTGCCACAGACAGGGACACCTTCCACTGGAGCAGCTTGCTCCAAGCCCCTGTGTCCGACCTGGCCTTGAGCACTGCCAGGGATGGGGCAGCCACAGCTTCTCTGGGCACCCTGTGCCAGCACCTCAGCACCCTTACAGAGAAGGGCTTCCTCCTGAGATCTCATCTCAGTCTCCCATCTGGCAGGTTAAAGCCATCCCCCTTGTCCTGTCTCTACAGGCTCTTGTAAAAAACCCATCTCTAGATTTCTTGTACGCCCTGTTTAGGTATCGGCATAGTAAGGCCTCCCTGGAGCCTCCTCTTCTCCAGGCTGAACACCCCCAGCTCAAATACAGTGACAGAACCCCACTGACACTAAATCTGTGTGTCAGACAAGGTGGGCAGATACTGGAGGAGCAGGGGATGAAAACTGACATGCCTTTGAAGACAGCAACATCACAAGTGGAAAAAAAACAGACATCATCTCAAATTGAAACAAGAAAACAAATGTAAAGCAGCGAAGACAGACGTGGCCTGTCATGACCTACACTGGGAGCCCTTTGCAGAGGAAAGCAGGCAGTGTATAACTGCTGAAACACAGCCAGTCACCAACTTCCTCAGAGCATCCTTGGGCTCATTGGGGCTCCAGGGGAACCCCATGGGAAACAGCCTGAAGCAAGCACTGATGTTCCCTCCCTCGATTGGCAGACACACTGCCTTCCTGCAGTGTCATTTTTCTGATGAGACAGAGTTTGGTCTGAACAACAAGATTTTGTAGAATCATGGCATCGTTTAGGTTGGAAAAGACCCTTAAGAACATTGAGTCCACCATTAACGGAATACTGGCACGTCAACAATTTAACCATGTCCCTTAGAACTTGTCTTTTATATAACTCCAGTGACAGTGACACAACCCCTTCTTCGGGCAGCGTGTTTCTTGTCCCATCATCAGACAGGTCAGCCAGGGAAGGACAAGATGGGATCTCCTTTACCCCTGCTGAAGGACAGGACTCAGCCTGGTCAGTTGATACATCTCCTCCTGGGATTGCAGCCCTGGGGCTGGAGGGGACTCTGCTCCCTTCCATGAATACCACAAACCCACACGAGGTCTCACTTCCTCCAAAGGTGAAAATGTACCATTATAAAGACGATGTCTCAGTCAGAGGAGATTCCCCTGACAGAGGTAGCGGAAGCAGCACCAGCAGCGTGGGAAGCACTACATGATGTCAAAGTTCCACATGAGCAATGTCAGAAACCAAGTAGAAACCAACAGAACAGGGCAGCCACGGGAGATGCAGCCTCCCGAGGGAGGGGTCTCCCCTGCACTGGTTACTGCAGGGCTCTCGCTCCTTAAACAGCCCACGCTCACCGTGGGGGCCCGGTCACAATGGGCAAATCCACAGAGACCGCCACGGCTTTGTCAGGGCAGCAGCACCGTGCCCATGGCCACTGGGCACCCAGGGGTACTGCAGGAGTCGCCGCGTGGGGAACCAGCCTCTGACCCTGCTGCTAGAGCCCCAGGCAGTCTCAGTGGGAGACGAACCTCCACGACCAGCAGCAGCCGCGCTGTGCTCCCCTCCACCTCACACTCTCGCAGCATCCTTCATCCCGCAACCCCGCAATAAATGTATGGCTCCATTCCATCAAGTGCTTCCTTCTATTTCAGTCCTCATGGAAAACAAAACAGATTCCTGCGCTCCCTACACTGTGCACTATTAACTGTGAGCACAAATCCCACCAACTCATCATGCTGTCCAACGACCAGACCCGACAGCGCAGACCGCCGGGGCCAGCTTCCCCCCCCCGCCCCAGCCCCAGACAAGATAGCCGTGAGGAAAAGAAACCCTCAGCTGTAGACTGAGAATCTGCCCGTGGCAGGGAAACGGCAGCGACCACAACTACGGCAACAGGGAACTGGGGAGCATCAGACGCTCCGCACCCCAGCCAGGCTGCTGACGGGAACGCGACGGACCCGGGGCGTGCACGGGACACACACGGAGAGAAGGACCCACATGGAAAACCTGGCAATCAATACCTGAAGGAGCAAGGCGCGCGTCGGAAACACACAGCAATTATAAAGAGAGAAATCACTCACCCACCAGCCAGAGCTCTTCAAAAAAGCAAGAACTAAGTCATGAAAAGAAGTGAAAAACCAAACCTGGAGCAACAACAGAAAAGGTAATATCTTCTATCACGAAAATCACTCTTAAGAGCTGCACAGCAAACTTTTCTCCTGTAGAACTGTTGTGGTTTAAAAGGGACAGAGTATAGAACTAGACAGGGGAAAGGAAACTGCTAACCAGCAGTGATGACCAATGCGCAGTACCCACAGAGCCATACCGTGCCTGACCCAATGATATCCCTTGAGAGTGACTCCCTGTAGTTTCTGTACTGGACATGATATGCTGTGGGATGGAATACCCCTTTGGCTAGTTTGGGTCAGGTGTCCTGTCTGCTTCCTCCCGGCTTCTTGTGCCCCTCCTCAAATGCAGAGCACTGGAACGGGGACTCCCAGGCAGAGGTTGGAAGCTCCCCACGAACCCTTGGACCATCGTGCTGGATTGATGCACCTGGGTGAAGCTGGCGCTGCAAATGCTGAAGTTCCCTCCTCTTGGGTGCTGCCCCATGATGCTGCAGGTGCTGCCCTGGGAAGTTCTCTGTCATCTCCCCAGAGTGACTGCCGTGGGCACTTGCTGCATGCAATATAAGCGGTGGGAGCACTGATGTCATAGTCCATGGTAGGTGATGTCACTCCCAGTGTGTCACAGCAGCCCCGCTGCCTGGCCAGGCACCCAGATACCGAGACGGGAACCACCAGAGGATCTGCTCTTCCCTCCTCCACCGGTAGCTTGCTTTCCGTGGGGCAGCTGTTGTCTCCCAGTGCCTCCGCTGAAGGGTTCCATGGGATTCCATGGCCTTACACAGCTGAACATGGGGTGTTCCACAATCAGCCACCCCTGTGGTCCCCGGGTCCCCATGGTCATTGTGATATCTGTGTCCCCATGTTTCCCATATGACCCACCATGTCATTATGTTCACCACGTCCCCGTGTCCCCAGCGCGTCCCTGTGGTCACTGTGGTGGAACCTTAAACTAGCAGCAGTGGACCGAGACTGGAGCAGAGCAGAAGCAAGGAAATACCAACTGCTCCACGCTGGGCGCCACTCTGCTGTCTTGAAGGCTGGCATCCTTGCTCTTATTTACTGTCTCCTTAGCTCTTATCAGTCCCATGATGTTCCTTCCCCCATCAGCCAAACGTTCCTTTCTCTCTACACGTTAGTCAGTTAGAACAGTAGCATAACTTTAGCATAGTAGAATAGGCAGGCAGTTCTGGGTCTGGGATTAACTTGGGCTTCGCTTGGGGTTCACTTAGGGGACAGTTGTGGTGTGGGGCTTCAATTGGGCGTCACTTGGGGGGCAGTTCTGGGTCCGGAGAGTCACTTGCGGGTCAGTTGGGGGGCATTTGTGGGTCTGGAGCTTCACTTGTGGGGCAGTTTTTTGTCTAGGAAGTTACTTGGGGGTCACTTGGGAGGCAGTTCTGGGTTTGGGGGTCAGTTGGGGACCACCTGACACTCAGTTGTGGGTCTCGGGTGTCAGTGTGGGTTCACTTGTGGGGCAGTTGTGGGACTGAAGAGTCATTTGGTGGTCACTTGGGGAGCAGTTCTGCATCTGGGGATCACTTGAGGGTCACTTGGAGGGCGATTGTGGGCCTTGGGTCATTTGTGGGGCATCTGTGATTGTGGAGTAACTGGAGAGTAACTTGGGGGGCAGTTTTCGCTCTGTGGAGAACACATTGGCAAGTGTGGGTCTGGGTGGTCACATGAAGGTCACCTGGGGGGGCAGATGTGGGGCTGGGGGTCACTTGGGTGTCACTTGGGGGGTCAGTAATGGGTGTGGGGGTTTCACTTGTGGGCATTTGGGGGCAGTTCTGCTTCCGTTCAGGTCACTTTGGAGGCAGTTCTGGGACTGGGGGTGACTGGGGGGCAGTTGTAGGTGTCCGGTGTCATTTGGGCGGCAGTTCTGTCTCTATGGGTGTCACTTGGGGTGTAGATTTGGGTCACTTTGGGGGCACTTGTGGGTCTGTGGAGTCACTCGGGGGTCATTTGAGGGGGCAGTTGTTGGTCTGGGGTGTCACATGGGGTCACTGTGGGGCAGTTGTGGATTTGCGGAGTCATTGGGGTTGATTCGGAGAAAATTCCAGGAACAAACTCGCCAACAAAGTTGGAATTGGCAAGCAGCTATTCTTTATTGCCGTGCTGGGAGACAGTGCTGCCTGTGGGCATGGAGCCTGTTCAAAGAAGGAAAGGGCAGGGAAAAATTATGACAGGCTCCTCCGAGGATATCCACTGCATTTCTCATAGAAATCCCCCCAGCTGAAATGCATTTCCTTTCTCTGGTTTGTGCTGGCTGAGTGTGCTGTGAAGAGCAGGACCTCTGTCCATGTGCTGCCCTGGCGTCAGCTTTGCTCTGAAGCAGTGCTTTGCCCAGCTCTGATGGTCAGAAGGGACGTCAGATGAAATCCCACTTGATCGTAAAGTTCAGTACTGGCGCTCATGACTCGGATGAGTCTGGGCGGCACAAGACATGCTCAGTATGGCCTCAGAATCATTTTGACTGTGTTATTTATTTACCGGCATAACACTGCTGAGGGTTTTTATTTGGGGTGTAAACAATTCTTTGTATGACCGAAAACCTGAAGAGTATAGAGGCAGGGAGAAGTTCTCAGCTCTTTGTAGCTCAGGGCAGAGCCAGGAGAGCTGCAGCGTCCATCGGTCCTTCCCCATGTGCCCTGTGCTTACCCTTGCGCTTGATATGAACGACCCCCTTTGAAGATTGAGGAATGTGGCATGAGCATGTATAAAGCCTCTCAGACTTTGAGGAGTGTGACCTTTTGTCTTTTGTACATGATCTTCTGGTTGGCTATTTATATGTTTTGCTATTCGGGGATGATGACTTTAGATACATTTGATTAAAGAAAGAAATTAAAATTTAGTAACCTCCTCAGTGTCAGTGCACCTCTGCTGAAGACTCTCTTACATTGCTAGAATTACTGTAAGGCTAAGCTGGCAGTTTTGTTTTACTGTGTTTTGGCTGTGGTTCCTAGCTCTGGAACTGGGCCAAACTACGCTGATTACTGCCTTTTTCTTATCTGTCTAGGTTTCACCCTTCACAGCAGGGAGTATAGATGCTCATTCAGAAAAGCTTATCCAATAGGTGCCAGCATAATTAATAAATCTTTTCTGCTTTTCACTAAGAACTGTAATCATGCTTTCATGCCTTAAAAAGCACCGATGTTCCATCCTTCAGCTAGGAGACACACTGCCTTCCTGCAGCGTCATTTCTCAGCTGAGAGACAGAGTTTGATCTAAAAATCGAGATTTTGTAGAATCATGATGACCTCGAAAGGAGGATTGAAAGGGGACTCTCAGGCTTTCCCAGAGCACACAGAGCATTTCCCAGTCTGGAATATAGGAAACGCTGGACTGAGTCCCTGCAGCAAAAGAGAAGGCAGAGCAGCACTGCTGGGCTGCAGCTAAGGCCTGTCCTAGGCAGAAGTTGGAAAGGAGCAGAGAACAACACAACCTCCTTGGACAGGGGATGCCCTGCTTTGCAAGGACAGCAGTGGCAAAGCCCCAGTCCATGCCCACAGGGTTCCCGGGGGGGAAACCCAAGTCCCAGCGTGACCATGTCACCTCAGTCAGCACAGAGCCTCTTCCCACATCCCTCCTCGCATTCAGCACTCACTGCAGTGACCAAAAAGCCAGGGCAAGAGCCAGGCCAAACACTCACCTGCCAGAGAGCCCACGGCAATGCTTGTCAGCATCATGTGCAGCACCACATTTGCTGCATCTCTGCAGAAAAGAATCCACAGTGTCTGCACCCAGACTGAATTTAACTCCCCCAAACACCCTCCAAGCAAAAAGCTACCTTCACGGAGGAGTTGCACTCAGTTTTTTGGCTTGGAAAGTGGTTCTGGGAGACATGGAGTTCAAAGCGTTCAAAGCTCCCCAGGTGTCAGACCAAGAGCACCTTCAAGCTCTCTGGCTGTGGAGGAGGAAGGTTTCTATCTCATCACTCACCCACAACGTGCATCTTGGTGGCTCCAAGACACCAAGATGGGAACCACCAGAGGATCTGCTCTTGCCTCTTCCACCGGTAGCTTGTGCTCCATGGGACAGCTATCTTCTCCCAGTGCCTCTGCTAAAGGGTTCCATGGGGTTCTGTGGCCATGCACGCCTGAACACGGAGCGTTCCAGAATCAGCCACCCCTGTGGTCCCATGTCTCCAAGGTCATTGTGATGCATGAGCTCTGACTGGGTCCGTCGGGTGCTCTGGAGATGCTGCAGGCTTTTTCTGGGATTCTCTAGGGGTATCCCCAGGATGCTCCGGGGCTCCTAAGGATGTTCTGGGGGTGCTTTAGGGGTCATAGCAGCCAAACTGGGGTTATGCCCCAACAGAAAGCAGGGAGGGTGGTAGAACTGAAAGGAAAAACAGATGGAAAACAGAAAGGCTGGTAGTTGCAAAGCAGAGGAGGATAGGTGGGCAGGCTGACTTACCTTTCCTGGGCGCTAGTCTGCTGGCCCTGGCTTCCCTGTTTTGTCTACTCCAAGGCTGCTTTTGGTTCCACCCTGTACATGGGAGCTCCTTTATTGCATACGTCCAGTTCCACCTTGGGGAATGCAGCAGGACCTGTTGTCTGTAAGAGTCCCAGGGAACTTGCTGGGTACACAAGAGTTCAGCTGACAGGCAGGCTACTCCACAAAATGATCACACATGTGGTTTAAACAAAGTCACCCATAAATCATACAGTCGCTCTCTCACTCCCCCCTCTTCTTGCCCTCCCCCTGCTCCCAGAGGGACAGAGAGGAGAATAGAAAAGAATGCAGCTCCCACGGGTTGAGATAAGAACAGTTTAGTAACTAAGTTATAACACAAATCACTACTGCTACCACCAATAATAATAATGATAAAGGAAATAACAAGAAGAAAGAATACAACACCTCAACAGCAGCCAACCAATAACTCACCCCACTCCCCCCAGCCAAGCACCCACCGATAACTCCTCCAACCCTGCAGTCCAAGCCCTTCCAGGTAACTCCCCGTTACATCCTGGGCATGCCGTGCTGTGGTATGGAATACCTCTTTGGCTAGTTTGGGTAAGGTGTCCTGTCTCTGCTTCCTCCCAGCCTCCCCTCCTCCCTGGCAGAGCATGAGGCTCAGAAAGTCCTTGGCCAGACCAAACATTTGAGCAGCAACTAAAAACATGGGCGTTATCAACAACGTTCCCAGTCCAAAACATCAAAACACAGTGCTTCACTAGCTACTAAGAAGGAGAAAAATGACTGCTACAGCTGAACTCAGGACATTAGGCCATAGTGCTTGCCCATCACAAATCCATGGATATTGGTGCCAATTAATTTTCAACTATGGTACACCTCCCTCAGCAGATCCAGCATCAATACCTGCAGATGCTTCTATAGACTAGCGTCAGTTTGCTTACTCACTGCACTCACACAAAAATGCAAGTCAGGTATCAGCAAGGAAAATGGTTCTCATTGCCCTGAATGTGCCCGAGCACAGTCACTGTAACTCACAAGCGAGATCCCACCACAGCTGAGAATCACGAGTCTGCTCTTTTGATGTTTGCCACCAAATAATTCAGGGCTGCCTTTGCACCAGCTTCAGGAATGCCAGGAAACACCCAGTTCGGGGCAGTGTCTGTAATCTTCCAACTGTGGACATGCAGTGTCAGTTCGCACCTTCTCACACCTCTTCCCCTGATTGGAAGGGTGGAGGACAGCCCCTATGTGATTCCCCATGCCCTTAAGTAGGGAGTATTCTGGAGGGTAGATTTTGGCTACTTAAGCCCACCAGCTCTTTTGGATCGCTGACTAATGCTGTGTTTGAGCATTCTGTGCATCTCCCCACTGCCCCAGTCTTGCCAGCCCATCTATGCGAAGCACGCACAATCAACGGAGGGAAGCAGAGTAATGAGGACCTATTTAATAAACCTATAATGCTCAATAATTGTAAGACCATAATGATAAAATCACAGAATACCTGCATACTGAATACAAGTGCATGTCCTGCCTTTCAGACTGCTACCTCCTGTGATTTTCAAGATGCCTTCCTGAGCTTATGTGGTTTACCTTTAATGCTTATTTCTAGTCAACGTGGTTTGAATTCTACTAACCCTTAAAGCTCTCACAATGTAATCAGAGAAACACAAGCTGGATCAAACTAGTTTTAACGAAGTCACTTTTTAGAAACATGCATGCCAGGAGGTAAACTGCTCTTTTGTTAGATTTATTCTCAATTACCTTTAAGCAGATGTTGGTTTGGGGATGCATCTGTGCAGCTGTTGGTGACTGCATCCACTGCAATGGGTGTATTTACTGGTAGCAGATGTCTGCATTCAAGACATGGTGCCATCTGAAGAAAAAGCCACATCACACCATGTCATTAAGGCTAACAAGAGGTTTTCAGTATTTTCCTGGTTAGAGTCTGCAGCAGCAAAGTCACAAAACTGAGACACAGCAGCTGATAGTTGTAGCTGCTGGTACTGATCCTTACAGCTCAAAGGTCATTGAGAAAATAGGAAAACAACTGGGAAGAGTGACTTTACTGACAACTAAACTAGGCCAGAAAGGTACTAAATTAGTTTTCAGGAAAATGAAAAAGCCAGAGAGAAGACAGTTACAGGCATCACTGGAAAAACTTGGAGCTCTTACATATATGCCCACACCTGTCACCGTGCAAGGTTTGAGGCATGATGGACCTTCTACACCTATGACACAAGCAGTAGCTCCTAACTGCACTAATTAGCACTGGAACAAGATGCGTGCGCAGATCCTAAACATGCAGTGGTTGTTTTTGCAGGTCAAAGAGGGACCTGAATTTGGTCATGTTTCCTGACACTGGAGAAGAAAACACAACTCAGTTTTCCAGTCTTACCCTTACTAACATATATGGCAGCTGAAGGGTTCTTTGGTTCATTTTGCCCATCATTTAAGAATTACATTCAGTGCTAAAGGTATTGAAAAAAATCACAGAATCCCAGACTAGTTTGTGTTGGAAAGGACCTTAAAGCTTATCCAGTTCCAACCCTTGCCACGGGCAGGGACACCTTCCACTAGAGCAGCTTGCTCCAAGCCCCTGTGTCCAAACTGGCTTTCAACACTGCTAGGGATGGGGCAGCCACAGCTTCTCTGGGTTCCCTGTGCCAGCGCCTCAGCATCCTCAAATGGAAGAACTTCTGCCTAAGAGCTCATCTCAATCTCCCCTCTCATAGATTAAAGACATTCCCTTTGTCCTGTCCCTACAGGCCCTTGTCCAAAGACCCTCTCCAGGTTTCTCATCGCATCTCTAGGCCCTGGGAGCTGCTCTAAGCTCTCCCCTTAAGAAGCCTTCTCTTCTCCAGCCTGAACAAGCTCAGCTCGCTCAGCCTCAGATGTTTATCTCCTGGACTGGGGGTGAAGGTCAATGATCCACAGAGGATGTGAATGAGAAATTAATAAAATATACTACACTTACACTGCTTTTTGCAGTCTCGAGGCTTAATATTCCACATGAACACATAAGTGAAGTTTTCACCTGGATTCAATGCTCTTACTCAGACCTGCGTTCATTTCTATAAGAGTATTTGTGGCTGCTTCATGCTTATCCTTGCCTGGAAGAGGGATTCCAAAGGGGATCGATCACCTGAGCAACTGGGACAGAGCCAGCCAACACTTTCTCCACTGTGCTCTGGAAAGAAGAAAAGCAAAAATGTTTCTGAACAGAAGAATGCATTGAGACGTAAGGTCTTTGAATGGTATTCCTGTCTTCATTTGTTTCTCTTACAAGAGAGAACACCAGATTCTTTAAAGTGTTATTCGTCATGGCATGGTTTTCACATTGGAAATGATCAAGATCCTAACAACCATCCCAATTCCAACTTATGCTCCTGTTGCACAACTGTGAACAAAGCTTGAGATGAGCACTGCTGCTTTCATAACACTTTGACCTTCCTCACTTACCTCTGGCTCCCATGTTCTCCACGGAAACAGCTTTAGCATCACACATCAATGCTTCGTGGTACGAGGCAGTCGCAGGAAAGCCTCTCCACCCGAATGGCACATTGGAGCCAGCCTCTTGTTTCATTGCAGCCATCGGAATAGATGCAAGATGTCCTGCAAAGGCCTAAAGCAAGACAGCCATCGCTTAAACTTGACTTTCCATCATTTCCATAGTCATTTTCGTGTCACACAATTCAAGAATGACGACTTGCATTTGGATACAACATTTTACAACGCACAAAGATGTACTCCACAACTCGGGAACGGAACCTCTGGGCCAGGAAACTAGTCTGCACCGCAACTGTTTCCTTCTGTCACCAACCCTTTAATCCTCCACGCACATCTTTTACACTGCTCACCTCCGCAGACAGCCCTGCTCCAGGACGACGGGGGCTCCTTAGCCCAGCCTTGCTGGGACACAATGGGCCCGCCGCCATCCCCAGCATGCGCAGCGTGGGCTCTAGCCCTTCCTGCACTTCCCCTGCTGGGTCAGGCCCCGCTTCCCGTGCGCCCTTGGCACAACCCAGCCCACCTCACCCCACTGCACCCCTGCTGTGCCCCCTGCCCACCCCGCTCCACGCCGCCCCACTGCCCTGACCCCCCCACTGCATTCCTGCTCCCCACCCCCTGCCCCCCGGCTGCAGCCCAGCCCAACCCCTGCCTTTCCCACTCAATCCCTGCCACAGCCCTGCTCGTCCCGCTCACCCCGCTCCATCCCGGCTCCATCCCGGCTCCACCCCGCCCTTTCCTTTTCTCGAAGGCGAAGGTTCCCGCCCCGAAACCCCAAGCGCTGGAGCTCACCCACGTCTACCCCGGGAGCAGGGTCAGGCCCCACAGCTCTGCCCCTGCCAGCGCTGCCGAGCCCTGCACTCACTTGATGGTGCCATCAGAGCGCCCCACAAGCCGCAGCACGGGCTGGGCCATTGCTCTGGCACAAGTGCCTTTGGAAGCTGCCAGCGAAAAACAGGAGCTGAGAAGCGGCTGCAGAAGGGCTCTGCTGTGGGGCTGAAAGCCAAGGGTGGTGCAGGGGAAAGGAGAGACTGCAGAGCCTCAGCCCTTGAAAGATCTCTCTCACCATCTTCAGTAATCTTTGCAAGGGTGACACACACTGCTGTCTCTCCTCACTTTCCTACATCAAAGTGCATTTGAATCCAACATCTCAGGTGCCTGGTCTCGGCTGAGCGCAGCAGAGTAAAGAACGAATGTTTGAACTCTGCTCCCACAGGGAAAGAGCAAGGTTTGAAAGTTGTTGGTGTGTATCTTCAGCACACAGTGAGCTTTGCAAGGGTGACACACACATTGCTGTCTCTCCTCACTTTCCTACCTCAAAGTGCATTTGAATCCAAATATTCCTGTGCCTGCTCTCGGCTGAGCAGAGCAGAGTAAAACACGAACATTTGAATTCTGCTCCTACAGGAAAAGAGCCAGGAGTGAAAGATCTCTCTCGCCATCTTCAGCACAAAGTAATCTTTGCAAAGGTGACAGACACTGCTGTCTCTCCTCACTTTCCTACCTCAAGGTGCATTTCAATCCAACATCTCCGGTGCATCGTGCCGGCTGAGCACAGCAGAGTAAACCACGAGCGTTTGAACTCCGCTCCCAGAGCCAAAGAGACAGGAGTGTGTTGCAGCAGGGAGGAATCAACACGACCATTCTGATCGATAACCACGATTCGTTTATTGGGCTTCTACCTTCGGTTAATATAACACTGAATATGAAAATATTAGGCACTTCATTGGTTCTGGCACAAGTAAGGTATTGCGTATGCTTATTATTTTTACAGTTAAACTGTGTACTCTTATCGTCTGTATTTTTACATGCTTATCTTGTTTAGTATTTAGTGTCCTTGTCTATAATTGGCGCTTCCCTCCAGATGTCCCTCAGTTCTTCATTAATTGGTGCTAGTAAGTCTGCATCATCCTCTAAACAAATGTTCTATTTCAGCTCGTTGATGGGAACGTGACCTTTCTGTGTTAGCCACTTCTCCACAATTCCCCCTTTTTCTTTATGAAGGAATAAGGACTGAGTCAGTAGTCATTGTAAACAAGCAGAACATCATTGCAAAGCACAACAAAGCTACAAGCTCCCTATAATTATGAGCCCTCTAATGGCGAAGAATCTTGTAAAGCAAACGTATATGCAACTCTATGAAGTGAACCTCGATTTTCAAATAACTCGAGTAATTCAAAATCTGTACTTCTAAAATTAGCTAAATATTTCAGAAGCGCTATAAGCGGGTTACATAAAAGTTATTTTGACAGACTATACAAAAAGTCTTTGTTTCAGCCAACTCTGGAGAAGATGCCTTATAGACTGGCAACCACCACAATATAATTCTACTGTAGGGTCACGCTGATGACAAAAACTACAGAGTTACCGAAGCACTTGTTGTATCACCAATCTCAGTTGTACCACTATATGCCTGTGGCCATGGACCGGATCTAGGAGGGCGACCGTGCTCAACGAAATCTCTGTGTTGATTAAGGAGTTAAGTTCTTCTATTAGTGGCTGTAGCGCTCAGCGCAAGCAACGCTCCTCCCGGGCCTGCGAGTCAGGGTCCATACACTAGCTCGGAGACGCCATCACTGGAGTTTCTGCAGCAGCCGTTCTTAGTCACTTGGATGGTAACCACAAGGGTCCTGCGGGAGCAGAAACACAGGCGTAACCACGGCCCAGACATATTATATCTGCCGGTCCGTGCCACAAACCTGTGTCAGGTTCTCGATAGTACGCCTTAAAAGAAGGCTTTATCTTCTGCGCTTCTGTTTGTACAAAGTGCTTAACAACCGCTGGAGTTTGTTCATCACCAAAGATGCATAAATAATTTAACGTAATTTCACCCATATAATCAGCATCGATGACACCTGGAAAAATGAATAGTCCTTTCAACGCAGATGATGATCTCACCAGTAGCAAGGCTCCTATGGGCTTATTATTTAAAGTCAGAGGACCATACATTCCGGTAGAGAGCAATGACACGGTCTTATCATATAAGGTAGTATCTGCTGCGGTTGCCAAGTCCATTCCGAGGCTGCCGGTGGTGGCTGGTTGCAGGGCAATGGAGTTTGATTTGCTGCGTACACACGTTGAGGCGCGGGGGCTGTAGGACCCATACTTGGAATCATCGTGCGACGGGTCTTAGCGCTCCACTGCCTGTTTCCCAACCGGTTCTGTTTGCGTCGACAGGTAGCAGCACAATGGTTATCCATTTGACAATTAGGGCACCAAACCGAGTGGTGGCAATCTTTTCTCATGTGCCCATTTTGACCACATCTAAAACATCGAGGATCCTTGACCATACCGGTGGCTTGCAAAGTTGCCAAGGCCGCTAATACTTGCGACTGACTTTCTTCTTTTTTTTTTTTTGCCTGATGCCCCATAGGTACCCATGTCATATGTTCTAACATCTCTTCTACAGTGGCATTTGCAAGTAACTGAACAAGTATCTGCCTTACAGCATCATTACAGTTCTGTATTGCACACTGACGCAGTAAAATACCATGCATTTATTCTGGAGTACCTAACTTCTTTATAGCATCAGCTACCCTATCCACAAAGGTACTGAAGGGCTCGTCCTTTTTCTGTGTCACTTTCTTGTAGGCAGGAGCTGCAGTAGTATCTTTAATCTGTGATAGAGCTCGCAAGGCTAGTCTCATAGATTCTTTTAACAATTCTGAATCTAGCTGGATTTGAGCCTCCTTAGTGGAGAACTGCCCAATTCCCATCAGGTGTTGTAATTGCACCCCAACCAGGGGATCTCGCTGGCCTCGCTGAACTGCAACTGCCTCTTGACAAGGTACCTACGGATACATGTTCCATAACAACAACTGCGAAGGGGTGAGGATTAATTTCACAATACTTTCAATATCCTCGGTTAACAGCAAATCTGTTCCCCAAATATATGACAACATTTGCCTAGTGGGTTCAGACTGAATGCCTGTAGAAGAAACCGTTTGCCTTAACTGAGATAGCAATTTCCAATTTAAGGGATATATTTCAGCATTTACTGCCTGACCTTGAGGGTTAAACTGGTACTTAACAGGAAAGGGGAGAATCTTTTCCTGCAACGCCTGCAAACAATCAAAATCATTGTTTGACAGAGCCTCTCTCTGAATAGATTTCCAGTCTATCACCTGGATTCACATTTGTCTACCCATGCTCGGCAACTTTACCTTTTTTTTTCTTTTTTTTTCTGTTGTTCACCCTGCTTTGCACGGCTACAAACAGCAGCCTGCTCAGCAGTAGCTACAGCTGCCGGCCTGCTTCAGCAGCAACCATAAATACCTTCCAGCAGCCTCACTTTTGCATTAACCCTTTCTTGCCTGAAATGTTAAACCGCTACCTGTTAAAAACTTCTACATGAACACAATAACAAAAAAAATACATAGAACACCATCTGCCCTCATCTCACACACACACATACGTATGCATACGGGATCCCACAAGCACACTTCACACATCTTTTGGAACAATATTTGAAACACAAAATCCAGACAATCATTACTCGCACTACAAAGTCCCACGTACAGAACGTGGCACAAGGACTCTGTGAAGGTTATCAGCTCCAACAAGCATCATCGCAGTGTGAGGTGGCAGGCTCAGCCCTAGCAAGCGTCCCCGCAGAGTCTCTGCCTCCCTCACATCGCATGAGGCTTGGGCTTTTATACTGATCAAAATGCACACTCATTCTGACACAGGTGGCCAGCCTACGTCAGAAGAAGTGGCCAGCAATATCTACAAAGGTTTCCAAGCATCAATAGAATCATAGACATATTTGCCAACTTCTAGTACATGAGTATCACAGGCAGACTGTATCAAATGAGTTGTATATGGGACCCCAAGTCCACTGTCAGCCACAGTCCCCCCGATACCCCTGATAAGGGCATACGAGAGACCTTCCCACAGCGGGTCTTGATCCAGCACATACATCATAGGGAAAGCACACAATACATCTGCATCCCATACCCATCTCGCTTCTCCCTTTACAGCTGCCCATTTATCATGAGGATCTGGAGGATATAAATTAGGCTTCTTTTCCGGCTCCATGTCAAAAGGATCATCCAGGTCAGCATCAGAATTAACAGGGGTCAGAACGTCAGGAGCAGCAACAGCAGCCTGATGAGCTCACACAGGCTCCTTCTTGGGGTCAATAGGGCCCAGGTCAAAAAGACTGTCTTCATCTCTGTCCTCAGGCTTTGCAGCTGCGGCGGCAACTGACAGAGGCTCAGGGGTGGCCAGGGGTGAGGGGGGACACTGGGTTCTACGATCTCACTTTTTTACTTTAACGTCTCTAAAATAGTTCTCCAAATGACTAACGAATGTTTCACAGTGTCACTGCCTTTTGTGGCTGCATCCCACAACTTAACTCGTGCACCATTCCACAAAGAGACCTCAGATACAGTAGACTCATCAGCCTCTGGATAATGTGTCTTCGACCATTTCAACATTAAATTTAAATCTGTCTCTTTAAAGGTTGCTCCCTTCACCTTAAGAACTGAAAACATCCAAAAAACAAAGACTTGTACCTTAGCGATTTTTCCAAAGTATCAAGCTCAAAGGCTTCTCCAACCCACAGGATTAAGTCCTTCTCCTTAATCCAGAGCAACAATCTTTTCAGCATAGCTTCATCATACGATATCCTTCTTGCAGAGAGGATATGTCGGAAGAGTTGAAGTACTGCATAATTATGTAGGCAATTAATAACTGTCCTCCAGGCTTTAGCACATTTCCCCCCCCCCTTGCTTTTTATCATCAATCACTCTATTCCAAAGCTCATCCCCAAACTTCCTCCTTTCGTTTAGATCAAATACATCGTTAGGATCTCGGAAACAACCTAACTCTCTCGCGTATTCTGTCAGAGCCTTTATTCCCTTTGTTAAGTCCAATTCCTTATTATTCCTTAATTATTCCAATTCCTTTGAGAAGGCTGCGTGGGGACCTCATAGCAGCCTTCCAGTATCTGAAGGGGGCCTATAGGGATGCTGGGGATGGACTCTTCGTCAGGGACTGTAGTGACAGGTCAAGGGGTAACGGGTTAAAACTTAAACGGGGGAAGATTAAATTGGATATAAGGAAGAAAGTCTTTCCTGTTAGGGTGGTGAAACACTGGAATCGGTTGCCCAGGCAGGTTGTGAGTGCTCCATCACTGGCGGTGTTCAAGGCCAGGTTGGATGAAGCCTTGGGTGGGATGGTGTTATGTGAGATGTCCCTGCCCATGGCAGGGGGGTTGGAACTAGATGATCTTGAGGTCCTTTCCAACACTAACTCTTCTATGATTCTATGATTCTATGATTATCCACTCCCTGCTTCTCTAAGAAGCATATAAATAAATCATAGGCTTTCTCTCTACCCATTATTACTGAATTATTACTCAACTTTTTCTCAACTCATAAGACGTTGGCGCCAGTGCAGCTCACCAGGAGGCAGAAGAAATGCGGGCGGCGAGCCAAGTAAAATGTTGCTCAGGCTCTCGAAACCGACGCTGCCAGCAGCGAAGCGTTCTTTGCCTTCCGAAGGCTGCATTCTTTGGAGCTTTCCCAATCCCTGCTGTCTTCCCAGCCTTTAAAGGTACCTGGGTTCCTGTTCCAATCGGTCCACTCCGCTCCTATTCCAGCTGTCTTCTTCGCTCAGTCAAGCAACAGCAAGAGGGTCCCTGTTCGGGCGCCAATTTGTTGCAGCAGGGAGGAATCAACACGACCATTGTGATCAATAAGCACGATTCGTTTATTGGGCTTCTACCTTCTGTTAATATAACAGTGAATATGCAAATACTAGGCACTTGATTAGTTCTGGCACAAATAAGGCATTGCGTATGCTCATTATTTTTACAGTTAAACTGTGTACTCTTATATTCTTTATTTTTATGTGCTTATCTTGTTTATTATTTAGTGTCCTTGTCTGTAATTGGCCAGACCATGGCGCTTCCCTCCAGATGTCCCTCAGTTCCTCATTATCTGGTGCTAGTAAGTCTGCACCATTCTCTAAACAAAGGTTCTATTTCAGCTCCTTGATGGGAACGTGACCTTTAACTGTTAGCCACTTCTCCACAGGAGTGAAAGATGCTGCTGGGCATCCTCAGCAGAGAGTGAGATTTGCAACGGTGACAAACACATTGCTATCTCTCCTCACTTTCCTACCTCAGAGTGCATTTGAATCCAAATTCTCCCGTGCCTGCTCTCGGCTGAGCACAGCAGAGTAAATCACGAACGTCTGAACTCTGCTCCAAGAGCCAAAGAGTCTGGAGTGAAAGATATCTCTCGCAATCTACAGCACCCAGTGAGCTTTGCAAGGGTGATACTCACATTGCTATCTCTCCTCACTTTCCTACAACAAAGTGCATTTGAATCCAACATCTACGGTGCCTGGCGCCGGCTAAGCACAGCAGAGTAAAGCACGAACTTTTGAACTCTGCTCCCAGAGCCAAAGAGGCAGGAGTAAAAGATGCTTCTGGGCATGCTCAGCAGAGAGTGAGATTTGCAACGGTGACACACACATTGCTGTCTCTCCTCACTTTCTTACCTCAATGCGCATTTGAATCCAGAATCTCCGCTGCCTGCTCTCGGCTGAGCACAGCAGAGTAAAGCATGAACATTTGAACTCTGCTCCCACAGGAAAAGAGCCAGGAGTGAAAGATCTCTCTCGCCATCTTCAGCACACAGTGAGCTTTGCAAGGGTGACTCACACAGTGCTGTCGCTCCTCACTTTCCTACCTCAAAGAACATTTTAACCCAACATCTCCGGTGCCTGGTGCTGGCTGAGCACAGCAGAGTAGATCACGAAGGTTTGAACTCTGCTCCCACAGGAAAAGAGACAGGTTTGAAAGTTGTTCCTGGGCATCTTCAGCACCCAGTGAGCTTTGCAAGGGTGACACACACATTGCTGTCTCTCCTCACTTTCCTACCTCAAAGTGCATTAGCATACAACATCTCCGGTGCCTGGTCTCTGCTGAGCGCAGCAGAATAAAGCACGAACGTTTCTGTTCTGCTTCCACAGGAAAAGAGCCAGGAGTGAAAGATATCTCTTGCCCACTTCAACACCCAGTGAACTTTGCAAGGGTGACACACACAGTGCTGTCTCTCCTCACTATCCTACCTCAAAGTACATTTGAATGCAGCATCTCCGGTGCCTGCTCTCGGCTGAGCACAGCAGAGTAAAGCACGAACGTCTGAACTCTGATCCCACAGGCAAAGAGCCAGATTTGAAAGTTGTTGCTGGGCATCTTCAGCACACAGTGAGCTTTGCAAGGGTGACGCACACATTGCTGTCGCTCCTCACTTTCCTACCTCAAAGTGCATTTGAATCCACCATATCCGGTGCCTGGTGCTGGCTGAGAACAGCAGAGTAAAGCACGAACATTTGAACTCTGCTCCCACAGGAAAAGAGCCGGATTTGAAAGTTGATGCTGGTCATCTTCAGCACGCATTGAGCTTTGCAAGGGTGGCACACTCACTGCTGTCTCACTTCACTTTCCTACCTCAAAGTGCATTTGAATCCGACATCTCCGGTGTCTGCTCTCTGCTGAGCACAGCAGAGTAGATTACAAAAGTTTGGACTCTACTCCCAGAGCTGAAGATTCAGGAGTGAATGATGTTCTGTATGTCTTCAGCACACAGTGAGCTTTGCAACCGTGACACACTCAGTGCTTTCCCTCCTCAGTTTCCTACCTCAAAGTGCATTAGAATTCATCATTGCTGGTTCCTGCTCTCGCCTGAGCACAGCAAAGTACGAACGTTTGAACTCTGATCCCACAGGAAAAGAGCCAGGTTTGAATGTTGTTCCTGGGCATGGTGAACACACAGTGAGCTTTGCAAGGGTGACACACACAGTACTGTCTCTCCTCAATTTCCTACCTCAAAATACATTTGAATCCATCATCTCCGGTGCCTGCTCTCTGCTGAGCAGACTTAATTCTGCCATGGTTTCCGCCTTCATAGATGGTGTTTTTGGGGGAGATGATATGCTCCCGTTCGATATAAAACAAAATTGTCGAAAGATTTTTGACGGGGCAGGGATGATTGTTTTTAAAAAAGAATGGGAATATAATTGTATAGGGCAATTAGCTCAAGTAACTTGGGTGGATCATCCGCTACAGGGCTCTAGCCTGCAGCGATTAATGGGTACATATCCAGCAATGATGACCCTTCAGGTGCAGGCCCCGGGCCTGCGGCCTTATGAAGTAATGACAACTACCCGTGCAGCTGGAAAAGCTACTCGTGAAGCTTCTAGAGTCATTGTCAAGCCATTGTCATGGTCTACAATAAAACAAAATGAAAGTGAGTGTTTTACACAATTTGTAGATGGCGTCCAGGCGACAATCGAGTCTTCGTCCCTGCCTGTGGAAGCGAAAGGTGTGGTTGTTGCAGAATGCTTAGGTCAGCAATGTAATTCGACAACCAAAGAAATTTTACGATCATTGCCAGTGGGATCAAGTATTGCGGATATGATTAAGCATGTCACAAAAGAAGAGCAACTTGCCCCGATTCAGGTGGCTGTCAGCACTGCCATAGTTAATATGATGACATGTTTTAAGTGTGGCCAGGTGGGCTACATTGCATCAAGCTGTCCTCAGTTGGAAAAGTCACTAGTAATGCCTCCCCTGCCTCGGAACCAACCCAGAGGACCGTGTTGGACCTGCGGGAATGCAGATCTAAAATCCAGGGAAACGGGGGGGGGGGGGGGAAGAGGACACTTGGGCCGCACACATTCCTCTCCCTTTTGGGAAATGAGGCGGCCCAACTATGCCAACCCCAGATGGGGCGAGGCACTCTTAAACTCACTACCCCCTCGAGAAGCGACAAGTTTTATGGTCCAACCGATGATTCAGTCGAATCTGTCCCTGTCTCAGGGTCAGCAAGGACCAACCCCTGGGGGCGGTACCCCAGGGTGGCCCTGGCCGTGAATTGTGATAACCTGCCAGTGGTGTGGGGGATTTGATCCCTCCATAATGACTTACATGGTATTACCATTATTGTTCCTTTTTTGATCGATACTGGAGCAGATGTTACCGTTAACCTTGAGACGAATTGGCCCCCGTGTTGGAAATTGAAAGATGCCCCTAGGGTGGGTGGAGTGGGGGGATTATCTCG
The DNA here is from genome assembly GCF_037157495.1 of Lathamus discolor. Taxonomy (NCBI): domain Eukaryota; kingdom Metazoa; phylum Chordata; class Aves; order Psittaciformes; family Psittacidae; genus Lathamus; species Lathamus discolor. Next base: position 380,711 of record NW_027069393.1, on the reverse strand, counting down.
AGCTCGGAAGAGTGTCCAACTGGTAGCAATTACGCTTCATACTGAAAAAGGACCGGAGAAAACAATTACCCTTTTTCCATATGTTATGTCATGAGTCCCACCCCTGCTGGGGAGGGACGCTTTAGCCCTATTAAAAGCTAAGGTGACAAATTTATAGTAAGGGCCACTGCCACACACCCGTTTCCACCAATTAAATTGTCATGGAAATCGTCTGATCCAGTGTGGGTTGAGCAGTGGCCCATATCTAAGCCTCGAATTGATGCTGTTCTTGAGCTAGTTGACCGCGAAATACAACAAGGTCATAATAAACCTTCCACGAGCCTATGGAACACTCCGGTTTTTGTTACACCCAAGCGAAATGGTAAGGGATTTCGTCTTCTCCATGATTTGCGTGAAGTAAATAAGAGAATTGAGCCAATGGGTCCTGTTCAAATGTTGTTGCCTATGAACTCTATGATACCAGAAGGACAACCTTGTGCTGTCCTTGGTATTAAGGACTGTGTCTTTTCAATACCTCTGCATGAGGAAGACAAAGACCGGTTTGCTTTTTCTGTTGTATTTCCAAATAGCCAGCATCCTAACTTACGTTTTCAATGGAAAGTGCTACCTCAAGGAATGATCAACTCACCCACTATTTGCCAGATTACAGTGGATTGGGTGTTGACACCGGTTCGGCGTAGTGACCTGACCGCGACCATCATTTAATATATGGACGACATCCTGATTGCTGCACCATGAGGAAATCAGGTGGACCAGTTAGTATCAATGGTCTCGGAGACTTTGAAAACAAACGGGTTCGAAATTGCGAGCACGAAAATTAAAAGAGGACCATGTGTGAGTTTTTTGGGAGTGGGGATTACAGGTTCTTACATAACCCCTCCCCTAGTAAAAATTCATCGGCATATTAAAACACTCCATGATGTACAACAGTTAGTAGGGTCCTTTCAATGGCTCCGCAATATTTTTTGGTCCCTCCTGAAACCATGGCCCCTTTGCATGGTCTTTTAAAAGGGAAGAATCCATGGGAACCATGCTGGAGAAGTCCGGTACGCTACAAAGCCCCCCTGGACTCAAATGTTGGCACTTGTCGATATTGACCTCCCATGGAAGGTCATGGATCGACCTCAACAGGGACCAACAGTTTTTACAGATGCATCTTTGGTGACTTCAACCGTAGCGGCTGTATGGCAATCGGAAGGAGAATGGCACTGCATTAAAACGACTGACCACACGCTTTCAGTCCAACTGCTGGAAGCGATGGCAGTGGTACTGGCGTGTGGACTGTTCCCAATGGAACATCTTAACTTAGTGACCGATTTGATGTTTGTGGCCAAGCTTTGCTTGGCCATGTCAGGTCTCGGTGTGTCAACATCTGCAGTAGCTTTGATGCTAGAAGAAGCACTATTTTCCCAAAAGGGTACTATATCGGTCATCCATGTTAACAGTTGTGATCCAATCAAAGGTTTCTTCCAAGTTGGCAATAACAAAGCAGACGCTGCCGCAAAAGGACTGTGGACGCTAAGAGATGCCCGTCAGCTACATGAGTCTCTTCACATTGGAGCCAAAGCGCTAGCAAAAAAATTTGGGATTTCAGTTGCTGACACGAAGCATGTAGTTGCCACGTGTCCCCACTGTCAGAAAACACCGTTGTGGTCCAGTGGAGTCAACCCCAGAGGTCTTAAGGCCTCTGAAGTGTGGCAGACGGATTTTACGCTTTGTCAGCTGTTGAAACCTCGAGCGTGGTTGGCGGTGACTGTAGATACATATAGTGGAGTGATTATGGCTACGCCACATCTCAGAATCGATTCTAAAGTGACTATTCAACACTGGCTGACAGCTATGGCATGGCTTGGCGTCCCTAATCAGATTTAAACAGATAACGGTCTGAATTTTGTCTCCAAATCAGTACAGGCATTTGCTTCTAAATGGAGTATTACTCTAACACATGGGATTCCGTATAATAGTACAGGGCAAGCCATAGTTGAACGAGCGAAACAAACTTTGAAATCCAAGTTAGAGGTGTTGGCAAAAGCAGAAGGTTTTGTCAACACCATTCCCTCGGGAGACCAAGCACGCTTGCTAGTGACTGCCTGGTTAGAATTAAATCAATTTCCCAGGGGAGACGAGGTAAATAGTCCCTCACAAAAACATTGGTCCACTCGAGTACTAGATGAGAGCCCATTAGTTATAATTAGAAATGAGTTGGGAGAATGGGAACAAGAATGAAGGCTAGTCCTCACAGGGCGAGGGTATGCTGCAGTTAAAAAAGATGGCAGGGTTAAGTGGTGTCCACTTAAGTCTATTAAACCAGACCTTCAAAATAAAACTAACGAAAACTGTGAGTTTTTATCTGCAGGATCTCATCATCGGTCGTTCCCCTAACCCCTATTCTTTGTTGGCAAGAAAGAATGACAGCTTGACAGAATCCAGAGAAGGGAAATGTGCCAGGATACGGGATGATTTGGGGACCTCTTGGTTGAAACGACTTCAAGGTTCTGGACAGAAAATAAGTACAAACCAGGTTGCCTTGGGAAAGGGAAGGAAGTTGTACCCTTTCCGGTGTATCCTGATTATTTTGTTCTTGGTGCCATCACGAACAGGGGGCGAGTCATCAGGCTCACCAGCCATTTAAAGGGACATTATATCAAGGAGAAAGTGTTAAGGTTGTACAAACTATCATGACTCCAGGGGCTCCCAGTTTTACAGCCACTTTGTGCCAGCTAGCACCTATAGAGCCATGTTTAGACTTAATAGGCTACTATATGTGCCCTGCTTCCAACCCTGGAAAAGGATCTTGCAATCATCCAAATCACTACTATTGTGCTTATTGGGGTTGTGAAACAATTGCCTCCTCATGCTCTCCTTTGATGAAAGATAAGTTCCTAAAAACAAGTTGGGGACCTGATGGATGTAAGCTGCCTAAACATGATTCTTTTGGAGGCGTCCTGAATAGTAATTGTCGGCATATAAGACTGTCGCCATTTTGCAGCCTGAGGATCCAGGATGGTTAATAGGTAGAGTTTGGGGCCTTAGGTATTGGGAACCCGGAGTGGATAGAGGTGGATTATTTCTTATTAAAAAGGAAATGGTTCCAAATGATCCGTTACCAGTAGGCCCCAACCTAGTATTGACTTATGATTTAGTCGAAGAAATATCGGATGATGTAACAATAGTTTCTGAAATGACTGATACCAAAAATATCCCCACCCCCACTCAAAACGAATATCTTGGGGGTAATTCCCTTTGGAAATTGATGCAAGCCAGTTATCTGGTATTGAATAGAACTAACCCAAATTTTACTGAACATTGCTGGTTGTGTCATGGAATAAGACCGCCCTTTTATGAGGCTGTAGGAGTCATTTAAAAACCCAGACTCTCAAATGCCACTAATCCAGCGCAGTGTACATGGGGTTTAGAAAAACAAGGAATTAAATTAACTCAAGTGACAGGAAGAGGTATGTGTGTAGGGAAAGTTCCTGAACACAAAAGACGTTTTGTGTGTCAATAAGGAAAAGAGACCATTGTCATCTAAAAGACCAGCAAGATGGTTATTACCGGCTAGTGATACCAAGTGGGTTTGTTCCACCATAGGAGTCACATCTTGTTATTGAAACTTTTTAATGAATCTTCAAATTATTATGTACAAGTGGCAATAGTTCCTAGAATTTTCTATCATTCTGAAGTTTTTTTACCACTCACAGATTACTTCAGAACATCATTTATCCAAACGAGAACCTTTTGCAGCACTAACAGTAGCTACGTTAATGATCTTAGGAGGTGTGGGAGTAGGTACAGGAGTAACCTCGTTAGTGCAACAGAGCAAAGAATTTAAAGCACTAAGGACAGCTGTAGATGAGGATCTGGTAAGAATTGAGCAATCAGTAACTGCTTTAGAAAAATCCGTCAGATCACTGTCCGAAGTAGTGCTGCAAAACTGGAGAGGATTAGATTTAATGTATTTACAGCAAGGAGGGGTGTGTGTAGCGCTTAGAGAGGAATGTTGCATATATGCAGATCACACTGGATTCATCAGAGATACCATGACTAAACTTAGAGAAGGTCTAGAAAAAAGAAAAAGGGATGGAGAAGCCGAACAAGGGTGGTATGAAACATGGTTTAATCAGTCACCATGGTTGAACACCCTGATATCTACCCTGGAGAGGCTTATTGTAACGATCGTGATGACACTGCTTTTTGGACCCTGTGTCTTGAACAAGCTTATGTCGTTTGTCAAGAGCCGGCTAGAACGAGTCGACATTGTGTTGATAGAACGCCGACAACTGCTTTAAAAGTGTTCTTATTTGAAGGTTTTTTTCATCATCTTCAATTATACCTCACTGATTCTAGTTACCCTCAGGGAACTTTTTGCTCTACGTGCCTTGTTTTATATTTAAGTTTCTCTGTGATACATACCTCAAGATAAGTAGATAATGATATACCTCCTCTAGAACTTATTAGATTTTAGTTAATTTTGTTGTTATTATGAGATTATGGTGCATGCTTTTATACTTTTATATTTTGGCTTATTTAGTTGAGCATAGGGTGGGGGAAAATGTGGTAGTTAGGGTTTGGCAGTCGGAAGATGTCGTGCTGTACGGAAAGATAAGAAGATAAGGCCCTTCTCCCTAGAGCCAATAATACTTGGTTTGTGATGTAAGTAGATGGAAGTGACGTTGTAAATTCAGGGTATATAATGCTGTGTCACCTATCAATAAACACCATTTGCCGTCCACCACATTGGTGTCTGTGAGCAGATGGACAGAGCGGCCTGGGGTTGGTCGCCGTGCCGTTCCTTAGATAGGTTGCTACACCACCCAAAGGCAACACACTGTGTGCTGAAGATGCCCAACAACAGCTTTGAAACCTGGCTCTTTTCCTCTGGGAATCAGAGTTCAAACATTCGTGATCTACTCTGCTGTGCTCAGCCGAGAGCAGGCATCAGAGATGTTGTATTCAAATGCACATTGAGGTAGGAAAGTGAGGAGAGACAGCAATGTGTGTGTCACCCTTGCAAAGCTCACTGGGTGCTGAAGATGCCCAGGAACAACTTTCAAACCTGTCTCTTTTCCTGTGGGAGCAGAGTTCAAACCTTCGTGATCTACTCTGCTGTGCTCAGCCAGCACCAGGCACCGGAGATGTTGGGTTAAAATGTTCTTTGAGGTAGGAAAGTGAGGAGCGACAGCACTGTGTGAGTCACCCTTGCAAAGCTCACTGTGTGCTGAAGATGCCCAGCAACAACTTTCAAACCTGGCTCTTTTCCTGTGGGAGCAGAGTTCAAAAGTTCGTGGTTTACTCTGCTGTGCTCAGCCGAGAGCAGGCATCGGCGATGAATTCAAATGCACTTTGAGGTAGGAAAGTGAGGAGAGACAGCACTGTGTGTGTCCCCCTTGCCCACAGGAAAAGAGCCAGGTTTGAAAGTTGTTCCTGGGCATCTTCAGCACACAGTGAGCTTTGCAAGGGTGACACACACATTGCTGTCTCTCCTCACTTTCCTATCTCAAAGTGCATTTGGATCCAACATCTCTGGTGCCTGGTGCAGGCTCAGCACAGCAGAACAGATCACGAAGGTTTGAACATTGCTCCCACAGGAAAAGAGCCAGGTTTGAAAGTTGTTGCTGGGCATCTTCAGCACACAGTAAGGTTTGAAGTGTGACACACACAGTGCTGTCTCACCTCACTTTCCTACCTCAAATTCCATTCTAATGGACACCTAACGTTGCCCGCCTGTCACCCTCCATTTCTTCCCATTACCCTCCATAACTGCCCTCGATTCGGCATTGCTCAGCACGGCCCGCACAGCTCGGCTCGTCTCGGCAGTGCCCGGCTCAGCAAAGCTCGGCTCTGCCAGGGGGAGAACTGAAGAACTGCAGCACCGAGGGGTCTGAAGCAGCAGGGCAGTGGCAGGGGATTAGTCACGGCCGGGTGGGGCTGCTGTCACGGAGGGAACCGAGCGGAGCCGAAGTAGCCCAAAGGGAGGGAGCCACCCGAAGGGAGCCGAGAGGAGCTGACGCCACCCGAAGGGGGCAGGGCCGCCCGAAGGGACCCGAGTGGCTCCGAGAAGGTCCCAGAGGAGCCGACACCTAACATTGCCCGCCTGTCACCCTCCATTTCCTCCCATTACCATCCATAACTGCGTACAACTCGGCATGACACGGCTCGGCAAGGCAAGGCTTGGTTCCGCAAAGCTCTACTCTGCTAGTGGGAGAACCGAAGAACCGCGGCATCAAGGGGGTCTGAAGCAGCCCGACAGCGGCAGGGGTGTAGTTGCGGCCGAGCGGGGCTGCTGTCACGAAGGGAACCGAATGGAGCCGAAGCCAACCGAAGGTGGCGGTGCCGCACAAGGGACACAAGGGGAGCTGAAGCCCCCCGAAGGGGGCGGAGCCTCCCGTAGGGACCCGAGCGGAGCCGAAGATTTCCGAAGGGACCTGAGTGGAGGCAAAGCCCCTCGAAGGTGGCGGATCCGCCCGAAGGGACCCGAGCGGAGCCAAAGCCTCCCGTAGGGACCCGAGCGGAGCCGAAGCCTTCCGAAGGGTGATAGGTGGGCAATGTTAGGTGTTGGCTCCTCTGGGACCCCCTTGGAGCCATTCGGGTCCCTTTGGGCGCCCCCCCCCCCTTCGGGTGGCGTCGGCTCCGCTCGGTTCCCTTCGGGCGGCTCCCTCCCTTTGGGCTTCTTCGGGTCTGCTTGGTTCTCTTCGTGACAGCATCCCCGCCCGGCCGCGACTACCTACTGCCGCTGCCGGGCTGCCCCAGACCCCTTCGGTGCCACGCTTCTTCTTTTCCCCCTTTGGCAGAGACGAGCCTTGCCGTGCCGAGTTGTACGCAGTTATGGAGGGTAATGGGAGGAAATGGAGGGTGATAGGCGGGCAATGTTAGGTGTCGGCTCCTCTGGGACCTTCTCGGAGCCACTCGGGCCCTTCGGAGGACCCGCCCCCTTCGGCTAGTTTCGGCTCCGCTGAGCTCCATTCCGACTGCACAGCCCCCCTCGGGAGGCTCCGGCTCCGCTCGGGTCCCAGCGGTCGGCTCCGCCCGTTTGGGCTGCTTCGGCTCTGCTCTGTTCCCTTCGTGGCAGCAGCCCCTCCTCGCCGCGACTTCCGCCCCTCCCGCTGCCGGGCTGCTCCAGACCCCCTCGGTGACCCAGTTCCTCGGTTCTCCCCCATGCGCATCCAAGGTTTGCCAAGCCAAGCTGAGTCGTGCCGTGCCGAGCCGAACCGTGCCGAGTTGTGCCCAGTTGTGCAGGGAAATGGGAGGAAATGGAGGGTGATAGGTGGACAATGTTAGGTGTTGGCTCCTCTGGCACCCCCTCGGAGCCACATGGGTCCCTTCGGGCGGCCCCGCCCCCATAGGGTGGCTTCGGCTCCGATCGGCTCCATTCCAGAGACTCTTCCTCCTTTGGGAGGCTTCGGTTCCCCTCAGGTCCCTTCAGAAGGCTTCAGCTCCGCTTGGGTCCCTTTACAAGGCTTCGGCTCTGCTCGGGTCCCTTCGGGAGGCTTCGGCTCCGCACCGGTACCTTCGGGCGCATCAGACCCCTTCGGAAGGCTTCAGCTCCCCTCGGGTTCCTTCGGGAGGCTTCGGCTCCCCTCGGGTTCCTTCGTGTGGCTCCACTCCCTTCGGGAGGCTTCGGCTCCGCTCATGTCCCTTCTGGCGGCTACGCCCTCTTCGGGACGCTTTGGCTCCACTCGGGTCACTTCGGGAGGCTTCAGCTACCCTCCGGTCCCTTCGTGCGGCTCCGCCCCCTTCCGGAGGCTTTGGCTCCCCTCGGATCCGTTCGGAAAGTTTCGGCTCCGCTCGGGTCCTTACGGGAGGCTCCGCCCCCTTCGGGCGGCTTCTGCTCCCCTCGTGTCCTTTCGGGCGGCTCCGCCCTCTTCAGGAGGCTTTGGTTCCACTCGGGTCCCTTCGGGAGGCTTTGGCTCCACTCGGGTCCCTTCGGAAGGCTTCTGCTCCCGTTGGCTCCCTTCAGGAGGCTTTGGTTCCAATCGGGTCCCTTTGGAAGGCTTCGGCTCCGCTCGGGTCCCTACGGGAGGCTCTGCCCCCTTCGGGAGACTTCGGCTCCCCTCGGGTCCCTTCGGAAGGCTTCGGCGCCCCATGGGTCCCTTCGTGCTGCCCCACCACCTTCGGCTGGCTTCGGCTCCGCTCGGTTCCCTTCAGGCAGCTCCCTCCCTTCGGGCTGCTTTGGCTCCGCTCGGTTCCTTTCGTGGCAGCAGCCCCGCCCGGCCGTGACTACCCCCCTGCCGCTGCCGGACTGCCCCAGACCCCTTCGGTGCCACGGTTCTTCTTTTCCCCCTTTGGCAGAGCCGAGCTTTGCCTAGCCGAACTGAGCCTTGCCATGCCGACTTGTGCGCAGTTATGGAGGGTAATGGGAGGAAATGGAAGGTGATAAGCGGGCACTGTTAGGTGTGGGCTCCCCTGGGACCCCCTCGGAGCCACACGGGTCCCTTCGGGGGACCCGCCCCCTTCGGGTGTGTCCTGGGTTCAGCAGTAGCACTTATTTTTCTCCTTTTTAGTAGCTAGTGCAGTGCTATCTTTTCATTTTTTAGCCTGGGAAGAGAGCTGATAACACCGATGTTTTCAGTTGCTGCTCAAATGTTTGGTCTGGCGAAGGACTTTGTGAGTCTTATGCTCTGCCTGGTAGGAGGGGAGGCTGGGAGAAAGCAGAGACAGGACACCTGACCTAGGCTGGCCGGGGAGGTATTCCATGCCACAGCGCGTCGTGCCCAGGATGTAACTGGGAGTTACCCGGAAGGGCTGGTTCACTGCAGGGTTGGACGAGGAGTCGGTCGGTGCTTGGCTGGGGTAGTGGGGTGAGTTATTGGTCGGCTGGTGTTGAGGTGTTGTATTCTCTTCGCTTGTTATTTCCTTTAACATTATTATTATTGGTGGTAGCAGTAGTGATTTGTGTTATACCTTAGTTACTAAACCATTCTTATCTCAACCTGTGGGAGTTGCATTCCTTTCGATTCTCCTCTCCGTCCCTCCAGGAGCAGGGGGTGGGCAAGAAGGGGGGGAGTGAGTGGACGAGCTGTGTGGATCGGTTTAAACCACGACAGGATGGCGTCAGCTCCGCTCAGTTCCCTTCGGGCAGCTCCCTCCATTTTGGGCTGCTTCGGCTCTGCTCGGTTCCCTTCGTGACAGGAGCTCCGCCCGGCCGCGACTCCCCCGTGCTGCTGCCGGGCTGCCCCAGACCCCCTCGGTGACCCGGTTCTTTGGTTCTCCCCCTGGCAGAGCCAAGCTTTGCCGAGCCAAGTCGTGCCAACCTGATGAAGTTCAACCATGCCAAGTGCAAGGTCCTACACCTGGGTCGGAGCAATCCCAGGCACAGCTACAGACTGGGCAAAGAAGAGATTCAGAGCGGCCCTGCAGAGAAGGACTTGGGGGTGCTGGTCGATGAGAAAATGAACATGAGCCGGCAGTGTGCGCTCGCAGCCCAGAAAGCCAACTGTATCCTGGGCTGCATCAAAAGGAGCGTGACCAGCTGGTCGAAGGAGGTGATCCTGCCCCTCTACTCTGCTCTTGTGAGACCTCACCTGGAGCATTGTGTGCAGTTCTGGTGTCCTCAACATAAAAAGGACATGGAACTGCTGGAACAAGTCCAGAGAAGGGCCACGAGGATGATCAGGGGACTGGAGCACCTCCTGTATGAAGACAGGCTGAGGAAGTTGGGGCTGTTCAGCCTGGGGAAGAGAAGACTGCGTGGGGACCTCATAGCAGCCTTCCAGTACCTGAAGGGGGCCTATAGGGCTGCTGGGGAGGGACTCTTTGTCAGGGACTGTAGTGACAGGACAAGGGGTAACGGGTTCAAACTTAAACAGGGGAAGTTTAGATTGGATCTAAGGAGGAAATTCTTTCCTGTTAGGGTGGTGAGGCACTGGAATCGGTTGCCCAGGGAGGTTGTGAGTGCTCCATCCCTGGCAGTGTTCAAGGCCAGGCTGGATGAAGCCTTGGGTGGGATGGTTTAGTGTGAGGTGTCCCTGTCCATGGCAGGGGGGTTGGAACTAGATGATCTTGAGGTCCTTTCCAACCCTAGCTATTCTATGATTCTATGATTGGCTGGCTGATCTTCTCAAGCAACATCTCAGGAGAAACTCTGAGCTTACTGAAATCAGGTACAAGCTTTCTAAATTCTCTGTATGAGTAGAGGAGGCTGTGGAAAAATAGGGAGCTAAATAGTGAAGGTAAAAATACTGAAAACATCTTTTGGGATCTTGCTTTTGCCCATCATTTCTTTCCTTCTGTCTCTCTTGACCCTGTATAGATACGGTTCATTAATTGCTGTGTGTTGTCAGAAATTCCCTTGCAAAGAATTGCAGGTGAACGTGTTGGCAAGTCTGTCCATACAGCTAAAAATACTCTGGTCAAGGTGAAGGGAAGGGGAAAGAGAAACTCCAGTAGAAGGTGCCTCTTCTCCTCAAAGCAACTGCACTTTGAAGGGTCCTGGAAACACTGACAGCACAAGAGCCCATTGATAGTTGCTCCCATTGGTTTATTCTGCTCAGCTGTGTATTTCCCCATCACAAATAGGGGACAGCAAGAAGCTGCTGTGTGTTAGGCTTTTCTCTTAATGTTATGCAAGATTCTGGTACCCAGAAATTATCTTGAACTGCTTCCTGGCAGAAGCATCTTTCTGTTTTCATCCAGAGCACGTTGCTTGGTGTTCACATGAGCTGTTACTAGGGCTGTGATAAGTGAAAAGTGGTAAAAGCTGGCGCTTCTTGAGAAACACAGCTCCTGCTTCAGAATAAGTGGGCAAGTGCTGATGCATTGTGTTGGGAAAGTGATGCCAATGTATCTGGAAACAAAATACAAGTCCCATGTTTTCACCCTGCCTGACAAACCATCCAGATGTATTCTGTTGTCCTGAGACAAGCACAAGTTGTACTTTGCTGGGCTTGCCTTTGTGGTGGTTGGGAAGTGCTGGTCCTGCACTTGGAGGCTTGCCTGTGTGTCTCCTGGGGTTTCAGGCTTGGTGGTTAAAGATAGGTTCTGCTGCAAAATGTTGATAATAGAGACAGACAAGTGGGAAAAAAGAAGAGGAGAGGACACACTCTTAGGTGAGAAAAGAATAAGGCTGTCCTCCTTGGACATCTTCCTGCCACCCAAAAGCAGGTTGATACTTGTTAGGAATAGAAATGGAAGGACCTAGGCAAAGAGATAAGGTTCATATCTCCTGCCTTAGTGAAGTAGTTAAACTGATAATGGATTTCAGGGTTTTAACTGAAGTTCTGCCCAAAGTTCTTGAGCCTTTAGTAAAGGAGTGAATTTAATAATGATTTGTTCCCAGTGTGATTTGATGGCATCATGTGGCACATTGGTGATGAGTTGCTGCAGCATTTTCAAAGGAAGTTCAGGAATAAAAGATAATTTTTTTGTGCTATTTCTTTCTGCAGTAAGAGACAAAGAGTCCTCTTTGTCCACTACTATTAGGAGCAAGGTTTAGACTTCCTGTTGTGGTTCTAACAGCTCTTCCCTGTGAGGCTGCTGAGGCGCTTGCACAGGTTGCCCAGAGAAGCTGTGGCTGCCCCATCCCTGGCACCTTCCACCTGAGCAGGTTGCTCCGAGCCCCTGCGTCCAACCTGGCCTTGAACACTGCCAAGGATGGGGCCCTACAGGCCCTTGTCCCAAGCCCCTCTCCACGTTTCCTGCAGCCCCTTTAGGCACTGGAGCTGCTCTCAGGTCTCCCCTTCAGGAGCCTTCTCTTCTCCAGGCTGACCCAGCCCAGCTCTCTCAGCCTGGCTCCAGAGCAGAGCTGCTCCAGCCCTCGCAGCATCTCCGTGGCCTCTTCTGGACTTGTTACAACAGCTCCATGTCCCTCTTGTGCTGTTGCCCCAGAGCTGGATGCAGGACTGTGGCGAGGGGCGGGGGATGTCTCCCCAGAGTGCAGCAGAGGCTGTGAACACACCGGATCCCCCCACCACAGACCGGAGCCGCACCCGGCCCTGCCAGCGCCGGCCGGCCCTCACGCTGCGCTGCGCTGCGCTGCGCTGCCCCTGCCCCTGCCCCTGCCCAGGGCTTTGCTGCGGTAGCGGCGATCTCGAAGCGCTTCCCCCGCACCACGGCCCCATGCGGGGGGCGGACCCCATGCGGGCGGGCAGGATGGGACGCGGCCGCGGCTGCCCCACGGGCGGGCGGCTGCGCTCCGGCCCGCCCCGCGCCGTTTGCCCATTGGCCGGGGCCGCCCAGCGCTGTGCTGTCATTGGCTGGCTCCGCTTTGCCGTGGTTCCTCTGTGGCCGTCCCTGCGCTTTCCCCGCCTCCCTGTGGCTCCGCAGGCTCTATCCGCGGGGAGAGGGTGCGCGGCGGCCGCAGGCGGGAGCTGTGTGGCGGTGAGGGCCGCGGGAGCGGAGCGGAGCGGAGGGAGGCGGGTGTCCGTGCGAGGGCCGGGCGGGGGCCGGGCGGGGGCCGGGAGGGAGCGGGAATGGCGGAGCCGGGCTTGGCCGTGCCGGAGCTCGGGGGTGTGTGGCAGGGAGCTGCAGCGGGGAGGGTGTTCTGGTGGGGAAGGGCCGGGTGTGGGGTAACAGCCGTGAGGTGGTTTCGGGGCAAGGGGACGAGAGGTCTGCGTGAGGATCTGCCGTGGTGCCCTGTGCTGGGCGAGCTCGGGGCAGGAGGCAATGGTGCGTGCGGAGGGGCAGGTGTGGGGCAGGCAGAGGGGTGAGGGCCGGGGGCACAGCTCCATCGGCGGTGAGGCACGGGGGAGGGGGGGGTGTTCCGTGGGGAGCTGCAGGGGTTGCGCGGGGGGGGAGCGGGGTTCCCGGGGTGCTGCCGGTGCCCGGAGCGCCCCTCGAGGGGTTCGCGGGGGGAGCCGCAGCGCTCCCAGCTCTGCTCCTTGGGAGGTTCAGTGCTGCTGGGGAAGGGCTTCCCGTCAGGGCTGCGGCCTGAATCGAGGTTTTGGGCTGGCCACGAAAGCGCGTCAAAGCTCTCGTAAGCAGCGTGGCACCTCAGGTGTCCGAGCAAGGGTTGTGCTCAGCAGCGAGCACTTGGAAGTGATTTGCCCCTTGCCATGGAGCTTTGTAGCTCGAGACCTGCAGGCGTTGGATCTGTGCAAAACTAAGGCCAGGATGATACCCTGGATGTTTCCCAGGGACTGTTTCCTTTCAGACACTTGCACAGATCAAGTGTTTTCTGCCTTTGCCTGTAGCAAAACTGGTGCTCTCTGAGGAGAAGCCAGAGATTCCCCAGGACAGTGTAAGCAGAGGTGGAGCTCAGCTGGTGCACCTCTGAGGAGGTGAAGGCTCCTTGTAGTGCCTTGCTTTTAGACAAAGGCTGTTTTTTGCAGCGCCTGGCATCAGGCCGCTGGCCTGAGCCTGCAGGTGTGGGATGGCTGGGTTTGTTGTGTTCATTCTCAGTTTGTGCTGGTAGAATCCACTCTTGCTAAATGCGTGATCTGTTTTAGATTTAGATGTCTCAATGGACATGTGGAGCTTCTTCTCTACTTGCCTGGAGTCCTTACGGCTGCACAGGCTTTACGTCTATTCTGCGGTTGCTCTTGGGATCAGCATTTGGATTGTCATTCAGTTCTCCACCTCCAAACCCCAGAAGAAGGTGACAGAGCATGTAAGTGCTTTGAGAAGAGTCAAAAAAATCCGTGTGTGGAAGTGAGCAGTTGCTGGGGAAAGGCACCCCCTGGTGCAGTGAAATGTGCTACTTCACTGTGGGCCCACCTGGGTTGTTGCACGTGCCAGCTGTAGTTCAGTGTGTCTGGTGGTTGTAATCCTCAGTCTGGGTTGTTTTATGTCTGTGGGTAGCTGAACGCCCTCTTTGCTCTGCTGTTACAGCAGAGCTCAGCTGAACGCTTCCCATTTGTTACTGAGGGAGTGTGTCAGCCTGGGTTGCTCTGTCACTTCAGGCAAATCACTCTGCTTCTGCACGGTGTTCTTACTTTGCCTGTGATGTTAATGATAAGGTTGTGCTGGTTTGGGGAGCAGAGTAGGATTAGGCCACTCGGGAATTTAAATCCTTCTCCTTCAGGTGAGTGAAGTTCTGCTGCATGAGTTGGGAAGTTCTTGGCTTCAGCTGGAGCTTGTTATGTCAGCAGTGTGTGAGATGAGCGTGTTGTAGCGTGGCCTAGTTCGGAGATAGCTACTTGTGTGTTTGTGTAGGGTGAGAGACACTCAAATGCTTTGTTCCATTTGCATGGTGCTGAGAGTCTGGTCAGAGGACTGGAATTTTCAATGCTTTTGGGAAAAATGGGGTTGCCATCGCTTTGAAAAGGGATGGAACGCGACACAGTGCTTGTTCCACAGGGTGAAAAACCCACTGGGAATCCTGCTTCTTCTAAAGGGATAGAAGACAAGCTAGTCAATGGGCGTGCCACCCCACAGAGAAAGGAGGTGTATGTTGCGGGGGTAAAGGTTTTCTATGGGTCTCAGACTGGCACGGCAAAGGTATAAGGTGCTTTTTTCCATGTGCGTGATGTTGAGTTGAAATGTTGAGCTTCGAGTATGTTGCTTGCCTTAGAAACACTACAGTGTGTAAAAATCAGAGTTCCTTAGGTCATAAGAAGTTGTTGCCCAACAGGAAAGATAAGTGAAAAGTATATAAAAATAAGAGCTTTACTACTGCCTTCATGTGGGGTATGCATGTGGGGAAGCTTAAAGTTTATTCTTTATTATTTTATTATTTTATTTTATTTATTTTAATTTATTATTTATTTATTTTATTTTTATTTATTTATTTTATTTTTATTTATTATTTATTTATTTTATTTATTATTTATTATTTTATTATTTTAAGAGTATTATAGAAGCCCAGCCTGGTTTGTGTTGAAAGGGACCTGAAAGCTCATCCAGTTCCAACCCCCTGCTACAGGCAGGGACACCTTCCACTAGAGCAAGTTGCTCCAAGCCCCATCCACCCTGGCCTCAAATATACTCTTAATTTGCTAGCTGGTCTCCTTAGAGAGAAGTGCTCTTTCAGGTGCTTCTTCAAAAAGAAATTTCGTTTGTGTGTGTAAATATAAACTCATTAATCATAAAATTCATGTGATTCTCTTCTTCCAGCCAGTATATTCTTGCTGTGCTGGGAGAAGTCTTGTCTCTGGGCACAGCAGGGCTGTTTGACCTTTGAGGTACCTGGGTTGTAGCACTTGGTCACAGTCTCTGTTTCTTTTTTCAGAGATTTGCCAGAGCTCTTGCTGAAGCAGTTATTTCCTTTAATGTGCCAGTGGAAGTCATTAGCATGGGAGACTATGATCCAGACGATTGTTTGTTAGGGGAGGTAGGTATGTTGTAAATGGCAATAATAAATGCAAGCTTTCCCTGGGGTTGTGAAGGCTGTTGTCTTGTATTTCTCTCCAGTTCTCCTGGAAATCCCCAAAGCTGTGTGTTGAAATTTGCTTTCCTTTCATGGAAGCAAGTGCAGTCCATTAGTCCCTGGCAACAAATAGCTAAATGCTGAAAGTAGTGAGGAAAGGCTCGTGTAGGACGTGTTATGCTGAGCATGGCTTTGTACAAGCCAGTTCTGTAACTCAGCTGTGAGTAGTGGACAGTGTCTGCACCAGGGCCCCTGTTCTGTCTGTGACAGTGTCCGCCTGGGAAGGGTTCAAACCTGGAGTAAGTAGATGGTGATTCTTCTGCAGCTTTTAGACTTAGAAACTTCTTGTGAGCAGTATTTGAGCTGGGGAATCCTTGGTGGCTTTTTCTTCTGTCAATATTGATAATTGCTTTTTCAATGTATGGGGGGCGTTATGGTTGCAAGAGCATGTTTTGGAAGCTGTTGATTGGGGTGGTTAAGGTAGGTGTCCCGTTCTGTTTTACCACTCCATTAAGCAGGGGAAAGAGAGCTTGTTTTCTTTTGGTTAATTTAAGATGGCTTTGCAGGGAGGATGGCCATCCACCACTGTTGGGATTATCACCTGCAGCTTCCCGCACCAAAAACTATTCAACCAGTCAGGAAAAATCTCATCTTTTGACTTCTTTCGGGTGCCCGCATGTTCCAGCTCTCTTCCTAAAGTGCTCAGAAAAACGGAGTGATCTTTTCTCTTGTGTTCTGTTTCTGTTCTTAGACAACCAGCCGGAACATCTGTGTGTTCTTGGTGGCTACCTACACAGATGAGCAGCCAACCGAGAGTGCAGCCTGGTTCTGGAGGTGGTTAGAAGAGGCTGCAAGTGACTTTCGCTTAGGGAAAGCCTATCTGAAGGGCCCGAGATATGCTGTGCTTGGCTTGGGAAACTCTGTGTATGTTGATCATTACAACACAGTAAGTATCTCCTGTGCACCATTCTTTGACTTCTGCTCCTCTGAAAGGCTGAGCTATCATAAATGCTACATACCTGCCCGTTACTGGTAGTTTGTGTGAGAATTGGCCCAGAAAGCTAATGGCATTCTGGGCTGCACCAAAAAGAGTGTGGCCAGCAGGTTGAGGGAGGTGGTTCCCCTCATCTACTCTGTTTTGGTGAGACCCTCCCTCTGTTGCATCCAGCTCTGGGGCAACAACACGTGGGATGTGGAGCTGTTGGATCAAGCCACAAAGATGCTGCCTGGGCTGGAGCAGCTCTGCTCTGGAGTCAGGCTGGGAGAGCTGCT
The DNA here is from genome assembly GCF_037157495.1 of Lathamus discolor. Taxonomy (NCBI): domain Eukaryota; kingdom Metazoa; phylum Chordata; class Aves; order Psittaciformes; family Psittacidae; genus Lathamus; species Lathamus discolor. The sequence goes on along the minus strand of NW_027069393.1, from coordinate 364,198 downwards.
CTGGTTCAGGCTGGAGAAGAGAAGGCTCTGCAGAGACATTAGAGCAGCTCCCAGTGCCTAAAGGGTCTGATGAGAAACCTGGAGAGGGGCTTTGCATAACGGGCTGCAGGGATCGGACAAGGGGGAATGGCTTTAACCTGATGGACGGGAGGCTGAGAATGGCCAATAGGGAAAAAAATCTTCCCTGTGATTTTGGTGAGCCGCTGGCACAGGTTGCCCATAGAAGTGGGCATGCAGCAGTATCTGAGCCTTGTAGTGAGTTTCGTCTTGGTCAGAAAAATGGCACGACTTGTCACGTGGTTGTTATGTTTGTGTAACTGGAGCCACAGGAAATGTGTTAGGCATGTGGCCATTTTGACCAAGCATAGCATAACGGAGCTTGTTTCCAGAGCTCACTTCCTACCACATGGGTTTTGATAGCAGAGGTGTTTTCAATCATAGAATGCTTTGGTTTTGAAGTGACCTTAAAGCTCATCCAGTTCCAACCCACAGCCATGGGCAGGGACACCTTCCACTGGAGCAGGTTGGTCCAAGCCCCTGTGTCCAACCTGGCCTTGAACACTGCCAGGGATGGGGCAGCCACAGCTTCTCTGGGCACCCTGTGCCAGCGCCTCGGCACCCTCACAGGGAAGCATTATTTTTGTAATGTCTAATCCAGGTGTGGTGGTGTTCAGACTGTGTGTGCTCTGAGCCGGCAGGTGAGGGAGAGTCCAGAAGTGCCAGTCCTGCAGTCCTGTGCAGCCCTCTTTCCAGGCTTGGTCCTTGCTTTCTTAGTTGCCTGCTTTGTTTAACTTGGCCTTCATTTAATTTCCCTCTAACTTTGATCTTATCCCAGGTTGAAAGAAATACTGACAGGTGGCTGTGGATGCTCAGCGCCAGCCAGATCATGACTCGTGCTGAGGGGGACTGTAACGTGGCCCAGAGCAAGCATGGCACCATTGAGACTGACTTCGAAGCTTGGAAAGCCAAGTTCCTCAGTCAGCTTCAGGCCCTCTGCAGAGGGGAGAAGAAGCCCTGCATTGGGAAGTGCAAGAAAGGGAAGTGCAAATCTCCAGGGAAGCAGAGCAGGGAGAGTTCAGATCATGAACAGGGGGCATCAGAATATGAGAATACCGAGGTAAAGCCCAAATCAGTGGGACCTTATTTCTGGTTTAGTACCCCTTGTAGCACTGTTTCACTTCCCTCCTTTCTCCTACAGTCCAGAGGGTTTCCTTGGGAGCTTGATACCTCTTTTTTCTGGAGCAGAGGGGGAAGAGGGATGAGATCCCATGGCAGATAGCAATTAGAATAAGCCACCCAAGAAGGACCGAAGAATTAATGATGGCTGATGGACCTAGGCTAGATGGCATGTATGGCATGTATGATGAGGGAGTCTTCCTCTTGAGTGGGGGGGGGGGTATATGTTGTGATGCGTGCTGCAGGGAACCAGCCTGGGCTCTTTTCAGAGCATTTGCTTTGTCTCATGGCCAAGTTTACGTTTAGTTCTCTGTGAGCAGTTAACCCACTTCCATTTCAGCTTGGGGAAATTTAGGTGCTTTGCCTGAATCCCAAGGTTTTTCCAAAGGCAGCTGGGGGAGTGTTATCTGAGCAAGTCCTGTATTTGCTCTGAATGTGTGTCTGTAATCATCTGTGTGTCTTCTGGAGTGTTTGTTGATTGCAGGCTTAAATAAGAAATCCTCTTTCTTGCTCTATAATGCAAGACCCAGAAGTGCTGTGGCACTTGAATCCTGCCAGCAAGGCGTTTGCTTCGAGTTGGAAATGACTATGATGGCCATGTTGAATTTTGTAGGAAAACAAGGTCTCTTCTGTCTGAGTGGGTTTGAGGGTGCTGCTTGCTGCAGGAACAAGAGGAATAAGCATTGCTGTTCCACCAGTGCTCTTCTGTTGTACGTTGCCTGCATACAAAAAGGGAGACGATGTTTCTGCTGTGTGAAGAGTTTCACTTGGAAAGCAGATCTTTGACTCCCTGTTCATCAGATGCCAAGGGGCACTTGGGGGAGTTGAAGGGCTTTATCCTTCCGGATGATCACAGTACACAGTGGGAGTCTGACTTCTCCAATTGCCTGTCATGGGATCAGATGGGCGCATGAGGTAAAGGGAATAATCTGGAGGCAAGAAAGCTGGGCTGAGCTTCAGGCAGTCTGTTGCTACTGAACTCTTGCATTTAAACCTGGGGCTTTCTTTGGTGTCTATTCATCTTGTACACATTATACAGGTTATTGGTAGACTGTTCCTTGTTTTTCACTATCTTTTCCGAGTGTGAGAGCTGATTTCACTGTTTAGCATAGATGAAGATCTAATGTTTAACATTCAAATACATTCCATTTGGATTTTTGTCCGATCTCTTACACAGGCAGAAGAGTTGTTTGAAAGCAGTAGTGAGGAGGAGGCTGATGCTGAGGAAGCTGGAGGGGCAAGTTCTGTCCTTGATGTTGAAGATCCTGGCAATATCATGAGGCACATGAAGGGAGCAAAGGTACCGCTGTTACAGCGAGTGTGGAACTATCGGGTCTTTGTCAGTTGAATTGATTAAAATACGCTTGCTGGATTTGAATTGGTTGGATTTAGTTAAAGGGAGAGTAAAGTAGGAGCTGTTGGAGAACCTGTCCCCAGACAAGATTAAACTTGGAGGTGTGTTGGATATACTTCCTGGCTAACTGGGACGTGTTCACTGAGCAAATACTGCAGTGGTAACCATGAGGGTTATGACTTCCACTGTTCAGATCTGAATATCCATCTCTGTTGCTGTGATTCACAGTCCAGTGTCTAAACACAAATCTGCCTGTGGGAGCTTGATGTGACCTGTGCTGAGCCTGGCAGACAACCATAATGCTGCTTTATGCCAGGGTGTTGCTGTCTCCCTTCCTGTGTGGGTCTGTTCATGTTTCATTTTCTGTGTGCAGTCTGCCAACAGAATACATCAGACTCCTTTATCTGGTTAGCACAGAGGAAGGAGTGAGAATACGCATCGGTACTAGGCTAAACCTTCCTGTGTTCCCAGCACTTTTTGCTAGCTGAGCAGCTGGCAGTTGGGATGGGAAGGGTGTGACCAGGAGGGACCTGGGATGACTGTTGCCAGCTGCTGACTATTTCCCCCTTAGCAATCTTTCTGTGGTGGGTCTTTCCCTGTGCATCCTTGAGCTGCTCTCCACCCCTTCCTCAACAAACCTACCTCTGTCTGTAACTGCACCTTCCTTGTCTTGCATTGCTCTACACTGTGGACTTCTCACAGCTTTTTCTGCGAAGTCCAGGCCTTAGATCACAGGAGGCTGCGTGCTCTGGAAGAGAGCACGGGATCTCTGTTCCTGACCTTAGGGAGGGGAAAGGAGGTAAAATCCTCCCCACTGCTTGTAACAAGCTCTGTGAGGAGAGTTGCCCCAGTGATGTGGGGCAAGGCAGGCTGCTGTGTGAGAGCTCCTGCGCCTGAGCTTGTATGGACCTGGTGCACTGCAGCTTGCACAAGAAGATGAACCGATTGGAGGGAGAAGGGCTCAATCTCTCCCTGTGTGGCTGCGCTGTAGTCCTTTCTCCTCTCCTGCCTGTGTGTACTCGTCACCAGCGGTCAGTGACAAGTGCTGCCACGCAAAGACACTCGTGTGCAGCTGGATGCTGCCCTCTTGCTTCTGCAAATGGTGAAATCCTGAGAGTGCAGGTGTTGAGGGACCGGAAGTACACTCTTGTGCATGGAAGTGTCCTGGCCCTTTTGTATATGCCCTGTGATCAGCTGGTGAGACAGGAGGCCCTAAAGCCATGGATCGTCCTTTCTGTGTCACTGATGCCACTGCTCTAGTCATGTCTAGAACTTTGGGTTAGTTTTGAAGCTTTAAAGGATGTATTTCTCATTCCTGGCTCCTCTATTCCTGTTCTGCATGGCTGATGAGCCTAGCTGTAATCTACATTTCTAGTTTCATACTTTTGTAACCAGAGTAAGTAGAGGTGAAAGGGCTTCCAGCAGTGACTTCATGTAAGTCCTCAGTTCTCTTGAGTGGGGCAATGACAGGAGTTAGGTCTGTAGGTATATCCCAAGGAGCCCAAGCTGCCGGCCGTCCTTCATTAGCTGGAGGAGGAATGACCGTGTCTGGGCGTCGAATCTCCCAGGGAATGTGCGTGTTGACCTGCACCAGGTTTATGCAAACACTTGAACTGTAAAATGGCCCCATAGGTGCAGTTATTTACTATAATTAAAATAAATGAAGACTTGACATGAAAGAGCAGGATGATCTGCATTTATGAAAGTAATTTATCATGATCAGGCTCTCGTGCTCCCAGGCAAGGAGATTTAGTTGTTTAAATCTCAGTTTAAGTCACGTCCTCACTTTAGTGGCATGAGTTTGTGCAACAAGAACTTTTCCACATGAGCTGCCCTGTCCCTTCAGCCGTTTTTCCTCCTGCAGAATGCTGAACTATGTAAAATGAGTCTGACACCATCTGTTGTCTTGCAGTAATCCCTCCCAGCACAGGCAATGCTTTGGGTTTTTGTAGCTGAACTATCCACACACAAGCTAACAAGTCTCAAGAGAACCGGTGCACTTCAGGGTTGTATCAGGTGCTTCTTCATACACCAAGTTACTTGGGTTTGAAATGTTCCTAAACAGTTTTGAGCAGAGATTCTGTGGATGTCAGTGGTATTTGTTAACTCCTCTGCAAATAGGAGATGGAATAGCAGGTTCTGCCTGTGCAATATGGTTAGTTTGCAGCAGTTTAGGGTCCAGCTTTGATCTCTTCTGCAGGCAAGTAGTGCCTCTAGTGAAAATCACTCGTGGATAAGACAGATGTACAGTCACAGATGGTCAGAATTCCTTGTTGTCCTGCTTTTTATGGGCTGGCAGAGTGAAGCTGTGGAGTTTTATGTAATAAACGTTTCCTCACATCTCTGCAGGTGATCTTAATTTAATTTTGCATTCATCTCCTGTTGCCTGACCTGATGGTAGTCAAGGCTGAGTTCTGTTCTCCTGCTTTTTTCCCTGTGCTTCCCTGCACTTCATGAAGTATCATCAAAGGGCTTGAGACAGATGCTGGGTTCTTGCAGTCGTTTGGGTGAGGCAGATGACTTCAATAGTTCAAGGTGAATGCCAGAAGCTCTTTTCCTGTCAGTCGTAGCTATTCTACTTAGGAACTACTCTCGGGGAGCTACTCTCCCTTGGGAAAGAGGTGGAGTTTCAAAGAGCTCCTGAAGGTGCAGGCGCACAGTTGAAGGTGCTGGTGCCTTTTGCACACTGAGTCTGAGCACAAAAATTGGCAGGAGGTTGGGTGGCAACAGGAAATCATTCAAATACATAAAATGGTGGCTGATACAAAAGTAAATCCCACCCTCGGTTTACCAAATCACGTACTGTGTGGTGGGGACTGCTTCAGAGCTGCTAAAAGCCAGCCCTTTGTTTGCCAACTAATTCAACTTTTGGAACTTGCTGCAGGGGATATAGTGGCAGATGATGCTGGTCAGGTTTCTGAGCTGGACCCAGACTTTGATGTGAGTGCAGATAATGCCTATGGTTTCATGAAGGGGAATAGCTGGGGGTGGAAGTTCACCAGTGGGTGATAGGACTGCGGCCTGGAGGAGGCCTGGGGAGGTCTGAAGCTGCTTCTGTTGGATGCCTGGTGAGCCAAGGCTGTGGTGCCAAGCAGAGATGGATGATGCAGAAGTAGGTGGGTGAAGGTCTGGGCTTTCTCTGCATTTACCACCCTTCCAGCTGCTTATTTCTAGGCCTAGTACCTATTCTCCAAATGGCTTTTATGCACCAGGAGAAGGCAATGGTGGTTCTTAGTGAATTTAGTAACTAAGTGGACTTCTACAGTTGTGGCACGTTTTCCCTGTCCTCCAAAGTTACTCCCCTGAAATGTATTTATCAGACCAAATATGAAATCTAATGGGTGTGTCTGTGGCCTGCAGGACTGCTGTTAATCACAGGGATACCGTTTCTTCAGGTGGATTGTCTCCCACAGCTGGGAGACTGATGGACTGGAAAGACAGATCAATCTAGACTTGTTCCCAGGGAATGAAATGGCTTTATTAACCTTTGTATTTCTAAACTGCAGGCATGAGTAATAGTGATGATAATACCCTAATTTTCTGTTGATGGGCTGGGAAGCAATCAAATGGGCATGTTCTCTTGACACAGTTTTGAGATTAATGTTCTTGGTTTCCCAAACAAGAAGTTTAGTGATGCTGAGAGTCACATTTGCAATGTAAATAAAAAAGGGGGGGTGGGGGGGGTGGGGGTTGTGTGTCTGTGTGTGAGAGAGAGTGTTGTGGTTTAAACCAATCCACACAGGTCGTCCACTCACCCCCCCCCCCCCCGACCCTCCCCATTCCCGGAGGGATGGGGAGGAGAATCAGGAGAATGTAACTCCCACAGGTTGAGATAAGAACAGCCCAGTAACTAAGGTATAACACAAATCACTGCTGCTACCGCCAATGATAATATTGATAAGAGAAAATAACAAGAGAATACGATACCACCGCCAAACGAGTTCGACCCCCCCAAAGAGAGAGAGCGTGCCCTTCCGGGTAACTCCCAGTTACCTCTCCGGGCATGACGTGCTGTTGTATGGAACACCTCCCCGGCCAGCCTGGGTCAGGTGCCCTGCCTCCGCCTTCCCCCGGCCCCCCTCGTCCCCAGCAGAGCATGAGACTCGCAGAGTCCTTGGCCAGAATAAACATTACTTAGCAACAACTAAAAACAATCGGTGTTATCAGCTCTCTGCCCAGGCTGGAAGTCAAAACACAGAGCTTGCACCAGTTACTAAGAAGGAGCAAAACGACTCCTGGTAAACCCAGGACAGAGAGCAAGAATGAGATGGGGTTTACAGGAAACAATATATGGTCAAGAGGTTTGTTTCCTTTTGTGTGCATTTGCCACGGGGGATGTTTCCTGATCCCCTTTGGCTCTCTTGCCTGAAAAGCCATTGAATGGGAAACTGTTCACCAGCACTGGGAGTGTCCATCACCCCCTTTGTGAGCATGTGAGGGCTGTGGAAGATCAAACCTTGCTGACACTGGATGACGAAACTTCTGGTGAAGTTCTATTTGAAATGAGGCAGTGAGTGTTAAGATATAAGGTGCTTAAGGTATAAGGCTTACAGAAAAAGGGTTGTCTGCAACTTTGAGTTGCAGGCAGAAACTTCTTGGAGTCTCCAAGAATTGTTAGCTGTATTTTAAGCTACCTGCATGAGGCTGGGGTACTTAACCGTCAGATTTAAAATCAACTAAAACTGATATAGAGGTTTAGAGCTCTCCAAAAACTTCCTGGAACTTTTAATGTGTGAAAGATTCCTATAGGAACACTGCTTTCATCTGCAAGAGCTCATTTGGCTGTGCTGGGCTTTGATCTCTGCTGCTGTGGCTCAGAATTCAGTGTGAGCCTACATTTTAAAACAAGCTTTGATAAATATCCTTTAACTGCTTGGCAACTAGTTCTAGCATTAAAATCTGGATTTGTCACAGGGACACTTCACCCTTTCCTTCAAATCTTTCTTCTCTAAATCTTGTCTATTGAAAAGGATTATAATTCATAAATAATATTACAAGAGCTCTTGAGACTTGTCTTATCTGGGTAGGACTTGGGAATCCCTGATAAATAAGGGTGGAAAAAGGAAAAGTTACTTTAAAAGTAAGCCCAGGTTGGACCTTGTGTTTGGCTGCACTCGTGTTCTGTGGGACAAGCCGCACAGGCTGGGCCTGCAGCTGCAGCAGCTCTCCAGGTTCTTGCTTGCAGTGGTCAGTGCAGTTTGTAGGTGGCTCTCAAGTGCCAACACATCCTCACCTTGTCCAGTGTCCCCCTGCTCTGTGTGAAGAGCAGCTTTGGACAGTGGGAGCTGCTGTTTCTTTCCTGTTACAAGGTGAGCCACAATTTTGCTTCCTTTGCTGATACTTGCGTTGCCAAAGCAGGCACAGTATTCCCCTGTCCTTGTTCATGTGTCAGAGGTGCTCTTCTGACATCCCTCTCTTGCTGTTGGGTTGCAGAGGCTTGGCATGAGATGGGAATTGGATTTTGGTAGGTGCTGTGGATGTGCAGATGAGATGCAATCTTTCCAAAAAGCTTTCTCAACAGAAGAGAGTGGCACTAAGAGAATAGAAGTAGCATTCTCTCAGCTCTGCAGAAGGAGGTGGATGCTATAACACGGCATTGAACTGTTTCTGTGTTGCATGGAGTACTAACATGTGTTCCAAACCATCTGGGTTTTTTTCAATGTAATTGTGAAAAACATTTTCTTGTAATAATGCAGTGAAGCTGTTGCACAAGGAAATGATGTTCCTCTTTGCCACTGGCAGAGCCTTTGCCAGTGTCTGGTGGCAGCCTGGGGCTGGATCTGTGCTCCCTGTGTAGGGGTCAGTCTGACCCAGCTCAGCTGGGCTGGTCCCAGTGACCCATCAGCAGTGCCCAAACAAGGATGGGTTGGTAGGTTTTAAAGGAAGAGAAGTGTTATGTATCATCTGCTGTGAACAAACATGCAGGAGAAGCCTAGGTGTGAAGCACAAGGCTTTGCTGGCAAAGCAGCTGGTGTGGTTGTGTGCATGGAACTGGGCTGTGTCCCCCTAATTACTTCAGACTTTCTGGCCTGTGATTTTGGCAAGTGGGGCTTTGGTTTGCTGCTTAAATCACATTTACCTGAATTTTAGTTCTGGTTACTGTAGCACAGAAGAAAGGAGTAAAAGTGTGACTGTATGGCCCAATTTTCAACTCTAAGGGGGTGACTTTTGGCTGGAGACAGGCACATTGTTAGTTTTCTTTTGTTTCCTTTGGGAATCAATCTTTATGGTGAATTGAAGGAAGTTTCCCAAATCAAACAAACGTTGGCAGAACTGTGCAGCAGATGGAGTTGTGGTTTAATGAGCTGCTGTAAAGCTTTCCCTCCAGCACAACAGGGATGTTATAGCTCAGGGAAGCAACCTTCAAGCCCTCTGGAGCCCTGCAGATGTATTTTTAGAGTTGTGATCTGGGAGTTGTTTTATCCATGAGGATTCTGGCTGATGTTGAACTACAGGAAAATGGGATGTTGGTAGGATCATTTAGCCACTTGTATTTCACAGATGTGCAGTACCCTCGCAGACTGAGGTGGCTGGATAGCAGCAGAAGTCTTCCCTTATTACGTGTCTGCATGCATTTGGGTTTTCAGATGCTGTTATATATGTCCAAATCCCTCCGCATTGACTTTTCAAAGGAAAGACAGTGCAAGATTCGCCCTGTGGAGGCTGAGCTGCAGGTCTGCTTGAATAGCATCCTTCCTTTGGCTGGCAGCTAGTACCTGCTGCCTCAGCATAACGTGAGGGACCTTCTGTTACTCTGCCGCGTGGGGAGATACGTGTGGATGGAGACTTCCTTTCATCTGGTTATGGCATAGTCACAAAGGTTTCTGTTCCAGGAATAAAAGTCTCACTTCTGAGAGAGCTTCTCCGGGGCCTTCCCCATTTCAGGGCCACTTCCTGAAAATACATGCCATGAGATTTGCTCTTGATCAGGACACTTCCTCTGGCAGTCCTGAGGGGTAATGGATTCCCAAGATCCCCATCTCTCAGCTGTCGTGATTCAACTGTTGTCTGCTTTTTGCTTCAGGCTTTTGTGCTTAACTGGAGTGGGTATGGAGCTTGTGTTTCTGTTGACTCTAGCAGCTACTTCTAACGAGGTTTTCTTGCTGTTGGGGTGTTTGCTTGTTCACAGATTACTCAGTTGAAGGTTCCAGTATTCATCTTTGTGCTCACTTGCAAATGCTCAAAGCCGTTCTTGCTGTGGCTGAGGGTGTACTCTTACTGTGGAGTAAGTACTCTTGCTTAGTGAAGCTATGCTGGCTTGTCATCAAGCACCCTGTTGTTTTTCATGTGCCTTAGCGTGCTTTCCAGGAGAATCTGCTCCAATATTTTGCCAGGCACAGAGGGGAGACTGACTGGTCTGTAATGCCCTGGGTCATCCATTTTCCCATTCTTGAAAATGGGAGTTATATTACCCTTTTTGCAGTTGTCAGGAACTTCACTTGACTGCCATGATTTTTCAAACAAGTCCTCCTTTATTTTGTTTTGGTCAGGAACAATGTATAAGAATGGAAAACCTGGATTGAATATTCATGTTCACTTCTTAATATTGGACTTTCTTCATCGAGGAGTACCCTCAAGGTACCCCTTACATTCAAAAGGTAAAACAGAGGTCCTCATGTCTTGAAGATGGTCTAAAGAAAAAATACCAGAGTTAGAGAAAGAGTCTTAGCCCTTAATTAAACATTCGGAACATATTGGTTTGTTTCTTCTGTTCATTGCTTGTTGTAGACCTCTTTGGTAGCTCAGATATTATATGATAGTTTTTCAAGATGAAATAATTTGTTCAGAAGGTCACAGGAAGTAGAAGGGGAAAGGGGGACTGTGAGTTTACTGGAAAGACAAACCCTGTCTTCCCTTGCGTGTCTTATATTGGGATCAAAGACTCCTGACCTAACCTGGTTATTCACCTAACCTGATATTCACCTAACCTGGTTCTTAAAGAGGTTTTAAGATATATTTTCTGCTAATATCTTTGGCAAATTATTCCAAAGTTTGGCTGTATTTACTGCTACATCTCACCTTAATTGTTAAACTAAGGGCTGTTGGTAGATTTGCCTCAGCAGACAAAATCAAATAGGTGAAGCTGTTAAAATGCTGAATTGTTTGTCTCTTCCTCTGTCTGTTAATGTAGGGATGCGTGATACCACAAGTGATCAACCTCTGTCTTACCACAGCATTCCGTCCACTATATTAAGGTAAATGGAAATAAGATGTCTGATTTTAATCTTATGCCATGAACCTGTCAGACTTCTAAATACCGTTTGCTGCAAAGCAAATAAGACTGTTGCTTTTTCTGTTGGTGTCCTCAACATAAAAAGCACATGGAACTGCTGGAACAAGAACAGAGGAGGGCCACGAGGACGATCAGGGGACTGGAGTACCTCCTGTATGAAGATAGGCTGAGGAAGTTGGGGCTGTTCAGCCTGGAGAAGAGAAGGCTGCGTGGAGACCTCATAGCAGCCTTCCAGTACCTGAAGGGGGCCTATAGGGATGCTGGGGAGGGTCTCTTCGTCAGGGACTGTAGTGACAGGACAAGGGGTAACGGGTTCAAACTTAAACAGGGGAAGTTTAGATTGGATCTAAGGAGGAAACTCTTTCCTGTTAGGGTGGTGAGGCACTGGAATCGGTTGCCCAGGGAGGTTGTGAGTGCTCCATCCCTGGCGGTGTTCAAGGTCAGGTTGGATGAAGCCTTGAGTGGGATGGTTTAGTGTGAGGTGTCCCTGTCCATGGCAGGGGGGTTGCAACTAGATGATCTTGAGGTCCTTTCCAACCCTAACTATTCTGTGATTCTATGATTCTGTGATTCTTGTCCTGTGTTCAGTGAGCATGGGGAACACTCTAGTTCTGTTATGCCGCTTTTCCTACGTACTTGGAAGACTAAGAAGGATGCAGAGTTTCAAAGTGTAGATTTGTCTGACTGCCGACAAGGAACTGTATGTCAATACATCAAGAAAATCTGGGAAAAAGAAAACTTGGAATTAAGTCAAGCCATAGAGTCGATGAGCCCTCTGGGAGGGTTGGGTGTGGAGTGTTCTACCAGCAATGAAAGGGAAGGAGTTTCGTGTCTCTTGTCATTTGTAGAGTGCACTGAGAGGCAGATGCGACAGACAGCTGACACTTTTTTTGTGTGTGTGTAAAAATGTGTCTTTGGGTTAGACAATTTTAGCATAGATGGTGGATTTTTCCTCACACGATTATCATGAGCCCCTTTAACACAACACCAGATTGCATGATTTGACTTAGCGATACAACGCTTCTTGAATGAGTCATCTTAGTGCCAGATTTGAAGATATCTTTACTTGGTGCTTTTATTACGTCTAACTAGGACACAAGAGAGGCTGGAATATTTATCTAAGGCACAAAGGAGTGCAGTGAGCAAAGCTAGAAATAGAAAAGCCTGAGAATAAGGGATGCAGCAATGCTTGTTTAGGTGTCCTTCCTTAAAAAGTAAAACTACTGAGGAAGAAAGAAAATTATGACAATATATCAGAAACAGAGCTAAATTAGTAAAGGGAAATCAGAGTGGATGTCCATGCCATTTACCTGCTGCACAGCAGCAGGAGGCCATACCAAAGATCTGAGAGAATCTCTTTCACAATTAAGCATAGCATTTGTCACCTCATAAGTTTGATTTCTCTGTGTTGGCTTTTTCTCGCTGTTAATCAGAATGTACTGTTCACTTGGCTACCTCTGTTTTCTAGATTGTTAAGGAAAAGTTTGTTTCAAGAACGTGTTACTGAAAGGCATTCACCATGGATATCAGCCTGAGTGAGAGGTGTTGTTTAACTATAATTCACAGGAGGACTGTGCAAGCAGAAGCAATGAGTGGGCAGTGTTTGGGGTTTTATAAATTCAGAAAAATATACCGTCTTCTGGTAACTGCTATGATATCAATCATAAATACATGTGTTTTGCCTTTTTTAGTTATTGCTGTACATTAGGGATAGAACTAAACCAAGTGTATTTCGCAACTGCATGTTGTTTTGTTTGCTGTGCAGCCAGATAGGATGGTTTGTGAAGTTACAAAGGCTCATCATAAATTTGTGGAAGACATTGCGGTCTATGTATGCCTGCAGAGAATAGAAGAAATTCAAAACATCAACCACAAGGAAACAAATGGTCCATCTCTCCAGAGAACTGAAGGTTACAAACCCATCACAACCAACCACCAGACAAGTCAACGACTAACGAGATCACTGATATCAAAATATGTCTTACAATTACTTCTGTAAACTAAGGAGGCGATGAGATGGCTTTCCCATTATCAGCCAACTTGCAAGGATACATGCTTAACCTGAGAGTTGAATGGAAGAAAAGTTCTTCAGGATTTCAGCCAGCCACCATCACAGCTCATCCGAACTTTGAGCCTTCTTCAAGCAGTGGGAAATGGACTAGACCAGAACAGCTCACATCAGTTGCTGTGGGCATATTGTTATGGCTGCTGAGGAGGCCCTGGCTCAGGGTAAGTGGTTGAGCAGGAGGTGGAAATCTGCTGAACAAGACACCAGAAACTTCTGAACATAACAAGTAGCTGCGTGGGAAGCCAGCAAAAGTTATAGTTGTGAGGGGTGGCTGAATCTCACAGGTGGTTAAGCGGGAGGTGTTTGAGAAAACATCAGACTCCACAGATAATTGGAGGGGAGTATTGTGAACCTTTGGGGGAATAGAATATTGTAAGGCAAACAACACCCAGGTAACCATCAGTAATACCATATAATGGCAAAATTGCTTAGGTAAGAGGATCAGAAATCACATATTTGGGAATGGATGAAGCAAAACTAGGAGCAGGTGGGAAAAAAAGTTATGGTTTGAGTTGTTTACATGGGGGGAAATTGGGAGGAGAAAGGTTGATACAAAGATGGTGGGAAAAAGGAAGGCTAAGAAAGGGGAAAAGAATGCTAAGGTATGGAAATGCTGTGAGGACAGTGTATGGGGGTGCCTACCAGAAGCTCTGTTTTTGCTCAGAGCAGCTGGAGCAGGATAAGGAACAAAACCCTCTCATCTGACCCTGAAGCAAGGACTGAACTAATGACTGCAGTCCATGGGTCTTGGATGAGCACAGGGTAGGTGGTTTCTCTCTCCATTAAGGGTACACACAGATAGATGGGTAGGGCATCCCAGTATCACTGTGCCAGTGCCTGTTCCAGGCCTCATGGCATTAGCAGCCACCTCTTCATAATGCAAGTGTTTTTTTCCCTTACATTACTTAAAAGGCTATCATCACTTGATTTCAAGGTATCAGCAGTGCACAGACTTATCATTTGCAAGCACCTCTTATTTGATCTCAGTTCGCTCTTTGGTCTGTGCCTTTCACTAGCCTGTCTCATTCATTGGGATAGCAGAGAGATGCTGTGGGAACCCTTTCAGCTGACAGGTTTTGTCCCCACAGTTCTCTTGAGTGAAGCTCTTCAGTTCACCCTTATGCTCTGTATTTGCCACCCATTTGCATGGTACCAGTTTATAAGCTATGCCTCTACTTTAGCGTGAACCAGACTCTTTGGTCAAGTCTTAAAGCTGCCCTTTCAGCAGTGTCAATTAGTCTGTGAAAGAGAACAATCTATTAAAACAAATCATTTTGTTTAAAACAAAAACAAACAAAAAATACCACCAACAAAACCCCACCTAGAAGTTTAATATGCATGTTATTATCTCACCTGAGTTTCAGGCTGTATTTGTAAGTGTCTTCAGAAACACTAAATCCTGATTGCATCCTTCCAGGAGAGCAGGTAGAGAAACAGCTACACACCTAGGCTATGTCTGAATTTATCTCATTGTAATCATCACTGAAAATTCCCTGCAGAAGTTCACAGATTGTCATTTTATCATCTTCAGAGGAACCCTGATGCCCCACCCCCCACAGCCCCCCCACCCCCACCCCCCAGCCCCAAACTGGTTGCTTCTCCCAGTTTTTTCAGCAAAGTCAGCAGCAGGTTTTTTTCTATACTGTCTACTAATATTCAGTAGCAGAATTACAGTAATTGCCTGATTTCTGCAAAGGCAAGTCAGGCTTCAGAACAATTTAAACTGTAATATTCTGTATAAAAAAACTACTGCTCTTCAAGCTAACAGATTGTTACACACTATTCATAAAAATAGTATGTTACTGGTAGACTCCACAGTGACAAGAAATCCATCCTATTTCCTCAGGAAAATATAACTCACTTCAGATCAGATGGGTTTTAGCTGTAAAGAAACATGAAAGTTTCACACAGCAAAGAAAATTATACTGTAATAAAGGGGAAATTAGTCAAATTAAACAATTCTCTATGCAGACTCTGAATAAGATCTTGGACAACTACTGCAGATACAGCACAGCCCTGTTTAAATCACCCCTGCATAGCTGGGCGCTCACTTGGCTGCTGTATTTGATTATTGCTACTCTAGACATGTGTTCCCATGCTTCCTTTGGTCTGGGAGGTTCCTTGGCACAGTCACAGCACATATCCTTTTGTTAACTCACCACAGAAGGATGATTATGTGGACCAGGTGGCATCAACCCACAGAACACGTGCTGATGTCTATCTCACCTCTCCATCTTTTAACTACATCACACTTTGGGTACTCCAGGTTTGCAGGGATAAAAAATTAATAAGTAGAGAAGGCTGTTGAGGACTTTTAGGTGCCTTTTTCTCTCTTCAGTTAATGAGTGAGACATACAGATCTATATAAAGCCATATGCATAACCCAAGATACCCATTTCACTGCCTCAGTGCACACAGCACGTAACTGCTGCAAACACTGTAACTTGAAACTCCTTAGAAGTCTTTTTCTCTTGCAAATAGTGTCTGGAGCTTGAGTTTCTGTCTTTCTCAATCATGTATTGCTATTTGCTCATTTCCTCTGCAGTGGTCATACAGATTTGATTCCAAATATATCTTTTCCCCCACCCCATTCATCAACACCGTTGTGTTGCTTGTGAAGGTCTGTGTTTTCAATATGAGCAGAAACAGCCCCAAAAATTACCTAGTTGTCCCTTTTTGAGAATATTTCATTCACTTGCCCAAGCCCTCTACAGAAAATTTATATTCAGCATCACCGTCACTTCAGTCATCTCACAAGTGTTTCCCAAGCCTCGCTGTTCCAGATTTAGTCAGCAGTAAACAGCCCTTCTCAAATACTTTCTACTAATGTAGTTTTTTAGGTGGCTTTCCTTTACTTCCTGGTGTAAAGAGATTGCAGCAGGTAGCAAAATACAATCAAAAAAAAAGGCTCTAAATTAACTCAGAACCATGCAGCCCCTCACTCACTCCCCCCTTCTTCCTCACCCCACTGCAGGAGGGATGGGGAGGAGAATTGAAAGAATGTAACTCCCACAGATTCAGATAAGAACAGTCCAGTAACTAAGGTATAATGCAAAGCCACTACTGCTACCACCAATAATAATAATGATAAGGGAAATAACAAGGGAAGAAAATACAACTACTCACCACTCGCTGACCGATACGCAGCCTGACTCCAGCAGTGATCTAGCCCTTCCGGGTAACTGCCCCCAGTTTATGTACTGGGCATGATATGCTGTGGTATGGAATACCTCTTTGATTAGTTTGGGTCAGGTGTCCTGTCTGTGCTTCCTCGTGGCTTCCCCTCCTGCCTGGCAGAGCATGAGCCCTTGGTCAAAGTAAACATTACTGAGCAACAAAAACATCGGTGTTATCAGCGCTGTTCCCAGGCTGAAAGTCAAAACCACAGCACTGCACCAGCTACTAAGAAGGAGAAAAGTGGCTGCTACTGATGGACTCAGGAAAGTATCCACCCCTTATTCCATATAATTCACACCATGCTCAGATCCCACATTTTTCAATATACTATCACTTTTATCTCGTATATTTATATATGTATACACACCCCCACACAAACGGAGATATATCATTCCTTAGTGCATGGACCAATCCCTAAAAACTGCTGAATTAATCTAGTCCATGATGTCAGGCTCCATTTCTTGTAACAGTCTTTCAGAGCAGGAGAGATGGTGTGCAGTGTTAGACTGTTGCCTGCTGATGACAACGTGGGACTTGTCTAGTCACTGCTGAGCTCTTCTGATTTCGTCCAAGTTCATTCTTTATGGGGATGATTGTTGCAGGGAAGTCAGGGCCAGTCCCTGGTGACCTGAGGACATCTAGTTGGTGGGCTATAAAAGTGCTACATAGCAGGCAACAACACAGAATTGAGTTCATTGGCTGTTTTCCCCTAAAATCAAATCCCCTTGAGGTACACATCAGACTTCCCCATTTTCCTGCATTATACACCAAGTAAGAACAGAATGAACTTTAGAGTTCCAAATTTATAATTAGTACCAAAATACCTTGTATAAGAGTTAGGTTTGTCTCCTTAGGAAACATACTGAGTTGTAAGGGATACATGTGTTTTCTACATGTTCAGTACTGTGTACAAAGGATTACAATAGCTGTGGATGAATTAGTACGGAAATGAGTGGAGTTAAATTAGCCTGACCTGTCTTAGGTTATTTAACTTTTACAATTATGCAACTTGGTCATCCGTAACCTCTGTTGCACTACGACATAAAGTCTTAACCTATATTCTGAACAACCTACTACTAGAAACTGCTTTGTAAATAACAAAAAATGGCAAGCATTTAGTCACAAAGCCATGTACTGGCTAAATACTGTAGGTAAGTGTTGTTTCATTGAAGTCACTATGCTATGAAAATTCTGGAGAAAACTGCACTTTGTGCAGTTTATGAAGATCAAAGTTAATTTGAGTTTATGCAGCTTAGGATACTGCACTACATAGTGTAGTATCCAAGCAAATTCTAGTCAAGCATTCTGTAGCATGACTTCTATCTATGTAATGAATAGACAATTTTTCTTCAAGATCAAATAGTTAAACATAGTAGAGATGCATAAGTTTGGAAAAGTGGATATGTTAAATGTGAACTTCAAAGGGGAAAAATTCCTTTACTTGAGCCCTTTACTGATTCTGTATATTTTGTAAAGAAAACCCAGTGGCTTATTTAGTTATGTACTCCTCATATGAGGTGGTGTTGATTCTATATCATTTATTCTTAACTGTGAGAACTGTAAGTTCCAGGCCTTTTTTTTTTCCTTAATGGGAAAATTTCAGTTTTCCTTTGTAGTTGTCAGTACTTTTAGATTCATTGTCCTTCATTGTAATGTCAAGAAAATTACTTTTTTTCCAACATATGTACACTAATAAATAATAATTAATAATTTCTTTTTTTTTTTTTTTTTTTACTACTCACTAAATTCACACTTCTGTAAGACTGTATTCTCAGTGTTTCTCATCTAAATTCATCAGAACAAGTGGTAGGTCTAGTACCCAGAACGTCCATGCAGCTTGCCCTTTTTATCCTTTATATGCAACATTCACATTTTTCAGATTACCTAAATCAAAGAGAGAAACTCCATCTGGAACACTATAAGTCAGTCCTCACAGCAGACTTAATTATGTAAGACTCAAAACACTGACGAGTCAATGGGGATATGAGTTCTATGAAAGTAGGGTTTGCTAATTAATTATTTCAACAGGAAAAAAAAATGTAGGAGAAAAACACAGACTCATGCATTCTAGAGTTTCACTTTCAGAAAACTTTTTGACTCTGTCCATGGACAATAACTTTAGTGCTCCTTGTGGATATTAAAAAGTTAAAGAGCAGACTCACAGATAATATTTGCTCTTGAGCAAGGTTTGGGGATCAGAATCTGCTGGTACATTATTTGTGGTTTGCCTTATCTCATAAGAAATTTATGAGTAAAGAAGTGCCATTGTAAAAATTTCAGTCTTCGTTCTAGCTAAGGCTGCACTAAACGATACAGATTTTACATGATACTTCTAAACAGGTTACGATATTTTCTCCACATGCAGCTTTCCACTTCTTCAAGCAACTGATCCGCTCTTCGTTTGCAGTGGCTGAGTTGTCCTATTAGTTAACAATCTGTTACTTGATGATGTTGCAAAAAGACAAAAAT
The DNA here is from genome assembly GCF_037157495.1 of Lathamus discolor. Taxonomy (NCBI): domain Eukaryota; kingdom Metazoa; phylum Chordata; class Aves; order Psittaciformes; family Psittacidae; genus Lathamus; species Lathamus discolor. The sequence continues at coordinate 345,721 of NW_027069393.1, read as the reverse complement.
ACCCTTCAATATAGTCTCTTGTTCTTTTTCAGCTACTTACCAAGCACATTTTGAAACCTCTAATAGTCTCAATTTAATTAGCCTCCTATTGGCTTAATTTTTCTTTGCCCATTTAAATACAGCATTACAAACACATTTGTAAATCACATTGTTTTTAGGCCAAAACATTTTGTTCAATGAGTGATTGCTTATATACTCTATCAATTACTCCAGCAAATTAATGTCTGATGCGCTTACTGATGCTTTAGTTTTTAAATTCTTGCATTCATGCTCTAAACAGGATCTGTCACTGCATTGTACTAATAACAGATTAACTCCTACACTATGAAGAAATAACATATCATCAGTGTTCTTCTTCCCCCATAATTTAGCTCCAAAACAAATGACCTTCTTGGATAGCTTGTTAATAGAAGAATTATTTGGTTAAGATTTTAGGGAAGCAAAAAAAGGTAAAAAGGGAAATGATAACACTGATCCTAACACTAGGGCATTGCCACTTCCTGTGGCAAAGATACATAAAGTCAGAGTTACATTTTCTTCAGAGTCTTCAAAACCTGTATTTCATTCATGCTGCACAATTACTGCAGAAGTGAGTTATGTGAATATCTCTACTTGGCCACAATAGGATTACCAGGACAAGCACACAACCTTGTGTAAGTCCAATTTATGTGAGGGAACATTATATTTTCCATAAGGGTAGTCATGGAGAATACGTCATTGTAGTAAATCCTGTAAGAATTACACTCAGTGTTCCCTGGCTCCAGGGCAGATGGTGAGGCAAGCTTTTGAGAAACATGGTTGTCCTGGGTTTAAACCGCGGCAATGGCACACATCAGTGAGATGTGGCTAAAGAAGGAATGCATGCCTCTGCGTTCTTTGTCTTTTAAAAAGGAGACATGCTAGGATAAATAATTCAGCATTTTTAATTAACACCACTAGGATCCAAACCATGTGATTCTTGTACAGAGAAGTTGCATGCTAACACTCATTCTTCTTAACACTTTACAGACCTGACCCAAAACTCTGAAGATACTACACAACTTTCTGAAAATAATTAAAAGGGGGAATAGGGATCATCTTTGCGAAAATCAGTCTTCATGGGCATTCCTGTGATATTCTACAGGGTGGTCATAATAGCTGTTAATAAGTTGAGAGCTACAATTAAAAGAGGGAATGGGAAATATAATATTAAGGACCCAAACAAACAAACAAAAAGGTTATTTATGTAGTAATATGTGTCTAGATTGTGGCCGTACTTTCTGAAAATAAAAAATTTTAAGCTTAGGACTGAGCAAAACGAAGCAGAGGCACCAATGACAGTCGCGATATTATCAATCACCATTTCAAACAATATAAGGCATTACAGAATTTGGTCTTCTGTTGTACAGTACAGCACAGATACCCTCTTGCTTAAAATGCTGAGAGCACCATGACACAGTTTGCATTTTAACAGTTCAGAATTGTTTATGTTTGGGTTGAATACAGAAGTTGCCATACTTGACTGCTATGCTTATAAATTTAAAGTTATAAAATTAAGATTAAATAATCCTTTTTTTTTTTTTTGCAGTTCAGTAACAGATCAGCTTCAAGTGATGTGCATGCTACAAAGCATCTTTACACAGAAAATAGTAAAAATGTTTGTACTAAAATTTCTTCTCTATGCCACTCATGAAAAGCAGCTTTAATTGTAAGTCTTCATCTCACCAATCAACATTTTTAATTAACTTTTAGATCTCTGTACGTAATTTATGTGGTGCAAATTAAAGTGTCTGTTTAATGATTTCTGTTTATTTACTGTGTTTATCCATTTGTGTTGTTTTTATGCTTGTGTAACTTGTGTTCCATGATAGTCCATAATTTGATCTCAAAAGTGCAAATCAATCAAGAAAAGACCAAACAGAGTAAACAGAATAAGTTGCTAGAAAGTGCATGGTAAAGACATAGTAATGAAATTTAATTGTAAAAAAAAAAAAAAAAAAAGGCAAATATATACATGAAAAAGTTAAAATAAAGGTGTATTTATAGATAAGATTAAATGATTTTTATCCGCTTAGTCTAATCCTTGTACAAGCATGTTTTGAATTCAATCCTCTACTGGTACAAGTGAATTAGATTGATCTATGCTTGTTAAGTTTTTGACACTGCAATTTTAAAGGAGTGGATGAGTGGCTGCGCATTATTCAGAGCGTGTATCTTCTTAAAGTATAGCTTATGGAAAGCTTCTCAGTGCCATCTTGGCAGAAGGGACGCAGCAATCTGACTTTATTGCAGATATTAAAACAAAACTTTTATGGGATTAAAATTGGTGCCAAATGATGTTCAAACTGTTAAATATCTTACCAATCAAGAAAAAAACCTGTTAAACCAAATTATGAACCTAATAGCCATGACAATCCTGAAACTCCATTTTAGGGTTTTGAGTTTTGGATTGCTGCTTATAATCCAGTTGTGCTGCCACATCAAGTTAATTTCACTGGCCTGTAGTGCATGAAAAAATACTGTACTGAGCTGTTTACTGATTGCTTACAAGAACAGTAATAACAGTACAACAGCTTTAACAATCAGTACAAAAGAGTGGTCAGTATAGACAGCAATACAGTCTTATTTTTCTTTTCTCAGATAACAAGGATTTTTAATGAAAGCATGTGCTAACAGGTGTTAAAATAATTTATTGCAAAACAGAAACAGCTTTGTTCGAAATCTTATAGTGACACTGCCAGGGAATTGGAGTGTTGAGGAGTTATTAGAACGTGCCGCGAAAGTCCCTACCGGTAATCAGGCTATGTTAGTGAATGACATCAAAGAATTAGGAGAGGGATTGAAAGAACAAGCAGAAACATCTCAAACCCAAGTGTTCGCAGCCTTCGCTCCTCTCCGCTCGCCCAGCCAAGCAGTACCAGCAAAAAGCTCTGAGAGTCCGCTGTTTCCGATGCGGCCAGCAGGGCCACCTCCGGCGAAACTGCCCCGCCGGAGCAATCTGGTGTCCTCAATGCCAATCTGCTGCACACTGCCCTGCCGCTTGCCGAAGACTACAGGGAAACGGAGGACAGAATGCGAGGGGGACCCGCGTGATGACACAAGTAGCCCCCCACATTGCTTCCCCCCACCCTTGGCCACCCCTGAGCCTCTGCCAGTTGCTGCCGCGTCTGCAAAGACTGAGGACAGAGATGAAGACAGTCTTTTGACCCGGACCCTACTGACCCCAAGAAAGAGCCTGTGTGTGCTCATCAGGCTGCTGTTGCTGCTTCTGAAGTTCTGACGCCTGTTAATTCTGATGCTGACCTGGATGATCCTTTTGACATGGAGCCGGAAAAGAAGCCTAATTTATATCCTCCAGATCCTCATGATAAATGGGCAGCTGTAAAGAGAGAAGCGAGATGGGTGTGGGATGCAGATGTATTGTGTGCTTTCCCTATGATGTATGTGCTGGATCAAGACCCGCGGTGGGAAGGTCACTTGTATGCCCTTATCAGGGGTATCGGGCGGACTGTGCCGGACTGTGACAGACCGTGGACTTGGGGCCCCATATACAACTCATTTGATACAGTCTGTCTGTGATACTCATGTACTAGAAGTTGGCAAATATGTCTATGATTCTATTGATGCTTGGAAACCTTTATAGATATTGCTGGACACTTCTTCTGACACAGGCTGGCCACCTGTGTCAGAATGAGTGTGCATTTTGATCAGTATAAAAGCCCAAGCCTCATGCGATGTGAGGGAGGCAGATCCTCTGCGGGGACGCTTGCTAGGGCTGAGCCTGCCACCTCACACTGCGATGATGCTTGTTGGAGCTGGTTTCCTGATAGTCTTCACAGGGTCCTTGTGCCACGTTCTGTACGTGGGACTGTGTAGTGCGAGTAATGATTGTCTGGATTTTGTGTTTCAAATATTGTAGTTGTGTGAAATGTGCTTGCGGGATCCCATATGCATACATGTGTGTGTGATGAGGGCAGATGGTGTTCTATGTATTTTTTTTTTGTTATCGTGTTCATGTAAAAGTTTTTAACAGGTAGTGGTTTAACATTTCAGGCAAGAAAGGGTTAATGCAAAAGTGTGGTAGCTGACAGGTATTTATGGTTGCTGCTGAAGCAGGCAGGCAGCTGTAGCTGCTGCCGAGCAGGCTGCTGTTTGTAGCCGTGCAAAGCAGGGTGAACAAATTAAAAAAAAAAAAAAAAAGGAGAGAAGAAAAAAAAGGTAAAGTTGCAGAGCACAGGTAAACAAATGCGTATCCAGGTGATAGACTGAAAATCTATTCAGAGAGAGTCTCTGTCAAGCAATGATTTTGATTGTTTGCAGGCGTTGCAGGAAAATATTCTCGCCTTTCCTGTTAAGTACCAGATTAATGCTCAAGGTCAGGCAGTAAATGCTGAAATGTCTCCCTTAAATTGGAAATTGCTATCTCAGTTAAGGCAAACTGTTATTTCTACAGTCATTCAGTTTGAACCCACTAGGCAAATGTTGTCATATATTTGGGGAACAGATTTGCTGTTATATTAAAAGTATTGTGAAATTGATCCTCACCCCTTCGCAGTTGTTGTTATGGAACACGTATTGGCAGAAAGCCTGTCAAGAGGTGGCTGCAGTTCAGCGAGTCCAGGGAGATCCCCTGATTGGGGTGCAATTACAACACCTGATGGGAACTGGACAGTTCTCCACTAAGGAGGCTCAAGTCCAGCTAGGTCCAGAATTGTTAAAAGAATCTATGAGACTAGCCTTGCTACTGGGGAGATCATCATCTGCGTTGAAAGGACCATTAATTGTTCCAGGTGTCATCGATGCTGATTATATGGGTGAAATTACGTTAAATTATTTATGCATCTTTGGTGATGAACAAACTCCAGCGGTTGTTAAGCACTTTGTACAAACAGAAGCGCAGAATATAAAGCCTTCTTTTAAGGCGTACTATCGAGATCCTAATACAGATTTGTGGCAGGGACCGGCAGAAGTAATATATCTGGGCGTGGTTACGCCTGTGATTCTGCTCCTGCAGGACCCTTGTGGGTACCATCCAAGTGACTAAGACCGGCTGCTGCAGAAGCTCCAGTGACGGCGTCTCCGAGCTAGTGTATGGACCCTGACTCGCAGGCCCGGGAGGAGCGTTGCTTGCGCCGAGCGCTACAGCCACTAATAGAAGAACTTAACTCCTTAATCAACACAGAGCTTTCGTTGAGCACGGTCGCCCTCCTAGATCCGGTCCATGGCCACAGGCATATAGTGGTACAACTGAGATTGGTGATACAACAAGTGCTTTGATAACTCTTATCGTTTTTGTCATCAGTGTGACCCTACAGTAGAATTGTATTGTGGTGGTTGTCAGTCTATAAGTCATCTTCACCAGAGTTAGTTGAAACAAAGACTTTTTGTATAGTCTGTCAAATTATCTTTTATGTAACCCGCTTATAGCGCTTCAGAAATATTTAGCTGATTTTAGAAGTACAGATTTTGAATTACTCGAGTTATTTGAAAATCGAGGTTCGCTTCATAGAGCTGCATATACGTTTGCTTTACAAGCTGCTTCGCCGTTATAGGTCTCATAATTATAAGGGGTCTGTTACTTTGTTATGCTTTGCAATGTTGTTCTACTTGTTTACAACGACTCCTGACTCAGTCCTTATCCCTTTATAAAGAAAAAGGGGGAATTGTGGAGGATTGGCTTGTCGAAAAAGGTCAAAAGGTCACGTTCCCATCAACGAGCTGAAACAAGACATCTGTGTAGAACATGGTGCAGACTTCTCACACCAGATAATGAGGAACTGAAGGACACCAGCAAACAGCAACATATTATGACCAATCACAGCCAAGGACACTAAGCGATAAGCGCGTGAGAAGGAGGATGGTGGGGGGGTGCACGGTGTAGCTGCAAAAATATAGAGCTTACACAATGCCTTATTTGTGCCAGAACCAATCAAGTGCCTAGTATTTGCATATTCACTGTTATATTAACCGAAGGTAGAAGCCCAATAAACGAAGCTTGCTGGTAACTCATATTGAGTCGTCCAAGTCTTCCTTTCACGACAGATGATCAATTATGGTCTTAGATTTCCAAGGTTAATTAAAGGTGCAGAGCCTGAGTTCACTGTGAACTGAGTTCTGCAACTGAATTATAGTGAGTATAAACCACCAGATTTGCCAAGGCATGTGTAATCTAATGGATGTAACTGACAGATGTAGTTCCTTGCAGAGGTAACTGTTGGATCAGAATCTAGAAGTAAAGGAAAGAAGTTGTTTTTCTATATGATATTGGGGAATTCTGCTCCAGTGCTTTGATTCTGTTGACAGATGTTGCAAAGAAACAACACCGTAGAAATTGGCTATGATTGATATTAAGCTGCTGTTTATTATCGTTAAGGTAATTCATTAATACATGCAAAACACATAGTCACCATAATAGGTAGCATCTTGTATGGTCAGAAGCCCTTTACGAGTCACAAAAGGAAATTTTATGCTTTTTTTTTTTATAAGCATCATACTGATCAGTTAAAGAACGAGGGGCTCAGCGAGGCAGTCTGCGCTTGCAGGAAACCGGGATAGCTGCCTGATCAAGAGGACTCGCCTGAAGCGCAGGAGGAGGAAGGACTTCTTGCTTGTGCAGATAGACGTAGACGGACCGATCGACCAGATCATAGAATCATAGAATCATAGAATAGTTAGGGTTGGAAAGGACCTCAAGATCATCTAGTTGCAACCCCCCTGCCATGGGCAGGGACACCTCACACTAAACCATCTCACCCAAGGCTTCATCCAACATGGCCTTGAACACTGCCAGGGATGGAGCACTCACAACCTCCCTGGGCAACCGATTCCAGTGCCTCACCACCCTAACAGGAAAGAATTTTCTCCTTAGATCCAATCTAAACTTCCCCTGTTTAAGTTTGAACCCATTACCCCTTGTCCTGTCACTACAGTCCCTGACAAAGAGTCCCTCCCCAGCATCCCTATAGGCCCCCTTCAGGTACTGGAAGGCTGCTATGAGGTCTCCATGCAGCCTTCTCTTCTCCAGGCTGAACAGCCCCAACTTCCTCAGCCTATCTTCATACGGGAGGTGCTCCAGTCCCCTGATCATCCTCGTGGCCCTTCTCTGGACTTGTTCCAGCAGTTCCATGTCCTTTTTATGTTGAGGACACCAGAACTGCACACAATACTCCAGGTGAGGTCTCACAAGAGCAGAGGGGCAGGATCACCTCCTTCGACCTGTTGGTCACGCTCCTTTTGATGCAGCCCAGGATATGGTTGGCTTTCTGGGCTGCGAGCGCACACTGAAGCCGGCTCATGTTCATTTTCTCATCGACCAGCACCCCAAAGTCCTTCTCTGCAGGGCCGCTCTGAATCTCTTCTTTGCCCAATCTGTAGCTGTGCCTGGGATTGCTCCGACCCAGGTGTAGGACCTTGCACTTGTTATGGTTGAACTTCATGAGGCTGGTATCAGCCCACCTCACAAGCGTATCATGGTCCCTCTGGATGGCATCCCTTCCATCCAGCATATCAACCGGACCACACAGCTTGGCAGCATCGGCAAACTTGCTGAGGGCGCACTCAATCCCACTGTCCATGTCAGCGATGAAGATGTTAAACAAGACCGGTCCCAACATCCATCCCTGAGGGACACCACTCGTTACTGGTCTCCAACCAGACATCGAGCCATTGACCACAACTCTTTGTGTGCAGCCACCCAGCCAATTCTTTATCCACCGAGTGGTCCATCCATCAAATTGATATCTCTCCAATTTAGAGACAAGGATGTTGTGTGGGACAGTGTCAAACGCTTGGCACAAGTCCAGGTAGATGACATCAACTGCTTTACCCTTGTCCATCAGTTCTGTAGCCCCATCATAGAAGGCCACCATATTGGTCAGGCAGGAATTCCCCTTAGTGAAGCCATGGTGGCTGTCACCAATGTTTTTCATGTGCCTTAGCATGCCTTCCAGGAGAATGTGCTCCAAGATTTTGCCAGGCACAGAGGTGAGACTGACTGGTCTGTAATTCCCCGGGTCTTCCATTTTCCCCTTCTTGAAAATGGGGGTTATATTTCCCTTTTTCCAGTCGTCGGGAACTTCATCTGACTGCCATGATTTTTCAAATACGATGGCCAGTGGCTTAGCAACTTCATTTGCCAGCTCCTTCAGGACCCGCGGATGGATTTCATCAGGTCCCATGGACTTGTGCACATTCAGATTTTTAAGATGGTGGTAAACCAGATCCTCTCCTACAATGGGCCCAAGGTCTTCATTCTCACATTCCCTGTGTCTACCTTCTAAGACCTGGGTGGTGCAGTCAGAGCCTTTGCCAGTGAAGACCGAGGCACGGAAGTCATTCAGAACCTCAGCCTTCTCCAAATCCTGTGTAGCCAGTTCTCCCGAGAGCTTCCTCAGGGGGCCTATGTTGTCCTTAGTCTATTTTTTGTTTGCTATGTACCTGTAGAATCCCTTCCTGTTATCCTTAACATCTCTAGCCAAGTTAAATTCTAAGCGCACGCAGGCACCTTGGTAAAGCTACTCAGCATTTGCAGGAGAAAGTGTCCCCACAATTACACCGAGCCTCCTGGGTCTGCTAACGTGGATTTGGCAGAAAATGGTTCACCACTGTCATCTCAGAAGGCAGAAAATCTCATTATTCAAATGAAACAGTCTCTCTTGTCTGTTCATCTCAGCAGGTAACATGTCACCTTCTGCCAAATCACTAAATAGAAGTACTTGCTTCCATCAGAGCACAGTATCAGTAAGACAGACATGGAAGACATCTTCATGAAGCACTTGGCAAATAATGTGATGCTGGGACCACGAGTGCTTCATTAATCACTACAAAGCTTGTTAAATGGTAGACTGTGTTCTGAGCTGACAGCAGCAGTCATGATCCCTTGGGCCTTCAGGTCAATGCTCAGCTGTGACTGAAAACTTTCATCAGAGATCATGAAAATGTTTGGAGTGTTGTAGCTCAAATGCACCCAAGAGGGAAGTTAAAAACTACTGATCCCACTTTGGCAGAAGAGTACCTGCTTTTCACCTTTTCTTATCCTGCACTCCAGGTTTTGCTGGAGATAGATCTTTGGCTTGAGCTGTTACAGCTGGTCTTAAAATTATAGAATGGTTTGGGCTGGAAGGGACCTTAAAGCTCAGCCAGTTCCAACCCCCTGCCATCGGCAGGGACACTTTCCACAAAAACACCAGGTTGCTACAAGCCCCATCCAAACTGTCTTCTGGAGTTAGAACAAAGATCAATCTGCAAGAGAAGCTCACAAATTAAAAAGGCAATTTACAAGCTCAGTCTCCTGCTCTGGCTGTCAGAAACATTTGCACTAGTTATTACCCATATCCCCAACACGCAGCTCACTCGCTCTTCTTCCACTGCATGTGCAGGAGGTTCTGTATTATATCCTCTTCCTTTTCAGAAGTAATCCCACTCTAAGAGATACAGAAAGGAAAAATCTAACTGTAGAAAAAGATATGAGAAAGAGCATGGGGAGATGACGGTTAAAATCAAATAGATGCCAAGTGGGCTTTTTCATTGTCAGCACAGAACTGATTGATGAGCCATAAAATGCAATTAAAACACAAGTCTGCACTCAAATGTTTTAGTAGGGAGGTATTTTGTCCAACTCTTACCCTAATCTCATCTGGGAACTGTGCATTTGTAACCAGGAAAGTAGAGATGCTGTGCTGGTGCAGGAGCCTCTCAAACCGGTTGATCTCCAGGTACTTGATGGGCTCTCCTATCAGTGACAGTGTTCAGTGCTTTGCAGTCATTTCTTCATCAAAGCGAGCTGCTTGTACTCCTGAGAAGCCTGCAAATACAAGGAAAACCAGGCTTAAATCAAGAGCAAAGGGAAAACACCAGGAGCTCAACTGCAGCATCTGTGTGAAAATGCTGTCTGCAGGTTTAACTGACCTGAGCCACATGTGTTGCACCCATCAGAGGGCAGGGGAGAGGCAACTGCTCCTCCTCGAGTCCTCAGTACAGGAAAGACATGAACCTGTTGGAGAGGGTCCAGAAGAGAGCCACAAAAATTATCAGAGGGCTGGAGCAGCTCTGCTCTGGAGACAGGCTGAGAGAGTTGGGCTCCAGGGAAACCTTATTGCAGCCTTTCAGTTCCTAAAAGGGGCCTGTAAGAAAGATGGGCAGAGACATTTTAGCAGGGCCTGCTGCCATAGGATGAGGGGTGATGGGTTCAAGCTAAACGAGGGAGATTCAGGCTAGATGTGAGGAAGAAATTTTGTACAATGAGGGTGGGAAAACTCTGGCACAGATTGCCCAGAGAGGTGCCAGATGCTCCATCCCTGGAGACATTCAAGGCCAGGTGGGATGTGGTTCTGCCAACCCGATCTACTTGAAGATGTTGCTGCTCATTGCAGGGTGATTGGACAAGATGAGTTTTGAAGGTTCCTTCAAACACAAACCATTTTGTGATTCTATACCAGGCCGCATGTTCAGATATGAAATCAGCTGACTACAGGAAAATTTTTGTTCCAAATATGTCCCTGCACATTTCTTAGACGTGCCTCGATGCACTCACATAATATCAGTGGGCTTAGATTGGGGATTGGTCTGTTTTAAAGAAACCAAAGCCTTGATTTTGAAGCCAGGTCCTCAGCTCACCTTGTATTGCCTAGAAGCTGGAGCTCATGCAGTACAGAAAATTACAGGCTATTTTGCAAAGCCGAGATAAAAAGAGGTGTTGGTGGATGTTGCTTCAGCCTCACATAGAAAAGCTGCTCTATGATCAGAGCAGAGCTCGGTGCATGATAATGCAACCAGGCTCAGCCCTGAAGAAGTGACAGGACTAATGGTTAATGATGCAGAAACCTGACAGTACTAAATGAGAACATCATTTGTAAAGAAAGCAGCATCTCAACCACACACTGAGATTAAGGGATAACTTTCCTTTTCCTGAAGTTACTCTGAGCTGGCTTTGAATTTAATTACTCTCCCTTAGCATCTTGCCACTGGACTGTGACAATCACCATGTACCAGCTTTCGAAGCAGACAGAAAGTAATTCCAACACCATGTAGAGTTTGAGGGTCACTTTCTCAAAGCAGCTGACATCAAATGTAGCATATGGGACATACACTGCAGAGAAGGCAGAGGTTTTGTAGGAATCATTTGACTACACAAATCAGAAGATAGACAGATAAGCTCAGATCTCAGAGCATGCAGCCAAGCCTCCTTTGATCAGCACAGCTCCTCTGCAGAGCTGATTCCACCTGCTCTCCTACTGCTGTGTTTTCATTTGGGGAAAAGAAAGCAGCATCTGGCACATCTGCCTAGAGAGGCTGGTGGGTGACTTCAGGTACCAGCCATCACAAGTGCCTAGGTGACTGGGGAGACAAGGAATTGGTTTTACCTTCTCTTACAGCAACACACAGAGGTAGCCTTAGGATTTCCTAGGTCAGGTCACGCATTTTTGTTCGGGTTTAGCTTTTCCCAAGCGGAACCAGGGCTGTATTATCACACACTGCCCATCTCACAACTTTGAATTATGTTTCCACTCTGTGTGTGCCCTTCACGAGGGCACAGAGATTTACCAGCCACTACAAAATGCATCCATCAAATAAACTACTTCCCACCTTTCCACCCTAGCACCCTATCAGCAAGATGTCTCCCCAGCCATTAGCTTAAGAGAATGATGTGATGTTAACCACCACCTTCAAAAATAGTGCGCAATTTGGCAACAAGAAAAGAGAAGATGACAGCTCTAAAAGCATGCACGAAAGTTTTTACAGCCCCCAGACACTGTGCTCTGTGCTTTTTGCTTCAGCAGGTACAGCCAAGCTGCAGTGATCAACAGGACATGTGCATCTGTTCAGTGCTGGAAACAGCCCCTCTGACTTGCCCCAGCACTACCTAAAATGCCTCTTGAATTTGACTGGTTTTTGTTTCCTGTTCAGTGGTCAAAGTTTAGAGTTGCCAACTTGTAACTGCCTCTCTGCTTCTTTAAAGCAGAGTGCAGGAACCCCAACTCACTCTGAGGAAAAGGGAGTGGGTTTAGAAAGAAAAAAGGTTTAGGAAGAAGGTGGGCTTTGGGTGGGCTTTTAATCCCTAGATCCCTCAGGCAGCACCAGTCTCACCTCCTTTCTAAGAGATCTGTGGTGTTAATGAGGAAGAAGAGTTTCAAAGTGGGTATTTCTCTGCAGAAACCCAGAGGGGTTTTCCAGCTAAATGAAAATGGCTGATAAATTCTGCACCTCAAGAGCTGAGACTTCGTGTGTGTGAGGAGGACCTGTGAGGATGTTTGGTTCTACTAACAAGGCAAAGTACTTTGCGCTGTTGTGATCTCCCAAATTCTTTGCTAATGGTTTGTCATCTCTGTGGGAGGGAGTGGAATAATGACCCTTTCCTGCACTTTGATATGTCAGACTCTGGTTTTGTAAATTCCAATAGTGCAAGCAAAGCTAGCATTATCTGAAGACCCTGTACTTCCTTGGACTCTGCTTCTTTTCCATACTGGGAACAACCAAGATGGCTTTGGGAAGAGAAGGCACCTTGCTTCAGATTCTCCCCCGCCTTGTAGCATGCAGTCACTGCCAGACATGGGAGAGTGCCCATTGGGCTGGCAGAAGAAACTGGGTTTGCTCCTGTTTTGCACGTCTTGGAATGACTGCCTGCGATGGAGAAGCCAGAAACTAGGTATTCCTAGCCCTTCCGTTCAGGCCGTTAGTCCAAACTGCTTTTAGCTCTTGTGAGTTCAGCATCACATGCTGCTGGCCAAAAACCTCTAAATTCAGTTCCACAGCATTGTGACAAACAAAATGTGCTGTACAACTCAATATGGTCAAAATAAAATCTATTAGTGCTGCTGTGTTTGAGACCCATTCTTTTGTTTGTGCTGAATTCCTCTCACGGTGCTCCCCAGGCTGCTGGTGTTAGAAAAGGGCGAAATTTTTATGATAACTATATAAATAGTAGAAATGATTATATTTGAGAAATTTATAAATCAATAGTGTGGTTTTGGAAATACTGTAATTTTGCAGTATTGTTTGTAGTTTCATACCATGGTTATTCAGTAACCAATGTTACAATGGTAGGCTTGGTGGCAAGAGCTAACATAACCATATATGGTGAAGGGTATATGGGTGGATTTAAGAAAGTATTGTGAAAGTCTATCAAAGCAGAAATTATGGACACACCAAGGGTAGTCAAGTGAGAATAAGAGAATGCTGGCGTCCACATAATGTTTGGGATATGTCTAAAGAACGGAAAGGTGAAAAGTACAGTGAGGAAGACTCCTTACTTCATCCGAGGAAGACTCCTTACTTCACCAATGCGACCACCAGAGGGGGCAGCGCAAGCGCAGAAGAGGCTGATGTCGTAATAGACTGATGTGCTAATCCTTGATGCATATGTATTAGTTAATGATGTAATCCGTGTTGCATATGTATTACCGACCAAATTTTTAGTGTATAAATTGCGAACGCGATGTGACGAGGTCAAAGCCAGATTTGGGCGCGTGCCCCTGGTTTCCCAGTGCTGCAATAAAGCACCTCATATAACCATTCTGGTGGTTAATGTTTATTCTTATGCTAACAACCCGAAGGGGGCGGGGCCGCCCGAAGATACCTGAGTAGCTCTGAGGGGGTGCCAGAGGAGCCGACACCTAACATTGCCCACCTATCACCCTCCATTTCCACCCATTACCCTGCATAACTGGGCAGAACTGCGCACAGCTCGGCACGGCACGGCATGGCTCGGTTCGGCTGGGCTCGGCTGGGCTCGGCAAAACTCGGCTCCATCAGGGGAGGAACCAAAAAACCGGGGCACTGAGGCACCGAGGGGGTCTGGGGCAGCCCGGCAGCGGCACAGGGGTAGTCACAGCGAGGCGGGGCTACTGTCACAAAGGTAATGGGGCGAAGCTGAAGCCACCCGAAGGGGGCGGGGCCGCCCGAGGGGAACCGGGTTTCTACGAGGGGCTCCCAGAGGAGCCGACACCTGACATTGCCCGCCTATCACCCTCCATTTCCTCCCATTACCATACATAACTGCGGACAACTCGGCACGGCTCAGCTGGGCACGGCAAGACTCGGCTGGGCTTGGCAAATCTCGGCTCCGCCAGGGGGGGAACCGAAGAACCGTGGCACCGAAGGGGTCTAGGTCAGCCCAGCAGCGGCACGGGGGTAGTCGCGGCCGGGCAGGGCTGCTGTCACGAAGGTAACCGGGCAGAGCCGAAACAGCTCATAGTGGGAGAGCCGCCCGAAGAGAACCGAGCGGAGCCGAAGCCACCCGAAGAGGGCGGGGCAGCCCGAATAGACTCGAGTGGCTCCGAGGGGGTCCCAGAGGAGCCGACACCTAACATTGCCCACTTATCACCCTCCATTTCCTCCCATTACCCTCCATAACTGCGCACAACTCGGCACGGCAAGTCTCTGCTCCACAAAGCTTGGCTCTGTCAAGGGGGGGTAACCGAGGAACACCACCACCGAGGGCATCTGGGGCAGCCCGGCAGCGGCAGGGGGGTAGTTACAGCCGGACGGGGCTTCTGTCACGAAGGGAACCGAGCAGAGCTGAAGCAGCCGAAAGGGAGGGAGCCGTGCAAAGGGAACCGAGCGGAGCTGAAGCCACCCGAAGGGGGCGGGTCCCCTGAAGGGACCCGAGTGGCTCCGAGGGGGTCCCAGAAGAGCCGACACCTAACATTGCCCGCCTATCACCCTCCATTTCCTCTCATTACCCTGCATAACTGGGCACAACTCGGCATGGTTCGGCTCCGCATGAGACAGCACGACTCGGCTCGGTTGGGAAAACCTCAGATTTGCACAGGGGAGAACCGAAGAACCGGGTTACCGAGGGGGTCTGGAGCAGCCCGGCATTGGGAGAGGGGGAGTCGCGGCGAAGAGGGGCTGCTGCCACGAAGGGAACCGAGTGGAGCTGAAGCAGCCCAAAGGGGCAGAGCCGGAGACTCCCGAAGGGGGCGGAGGCACCCAAAGCTACCGGTTCGGAGCTGAGGCCTCCGGAAGGGACCCGAGCAGAGGCGAAGCCTTCCGCAGGGACCAGAGGGGAGCCGAAGCCTCCCGAAGGAGGAAGCGTCTCCAGAATGGAGCCAATTGGAGTCGAAGCCACCCGAAAGGGGCGGGACCGCCCGAAGGGACCCGAGTGGCTCCAAGGGGGTCCCAGAGGAGCTGACACCTAACATTGCCCGCCTATCACCCTCCATTTCCTCCCCTTACCCTCCATAACTTCGGACAACTCAGCACGGCTCGACTCAGCTCGGCTCTGCCAGGGAAGAACCGAAGAACCGCGTCACCAAGGGGGTCTCGGGCAGCCCGGCAGGGGCAGGGGGGTAGTCGCAGCCGGGCGGGGCTGCTGTCACGAAGGGTACCGAGAGGAGCCGAAGCAGCCTAAAGAGAGGGAGCTGCCTGAAGGGAACTGAGTGGAGCCGAAGCCACCCGAAGGGTGCGGGGCCGCCCGAATGGACTCGAGTGGCTCCGAGGGGGTCCCAGAGGAGCCCTCACCTAACATTGCCTGGTTATCACCCTCCATTTCCTCCCATTACCCTCCGTAATTGCGCCCACCTCGGCACGGCTCGGCAGGGCTCGGCTCGGCAAAGCTTGGCTCGGCAAAGCTCGGCTCAGCAAAGCTCGGCTCTGCCAGGGGGAGAACCGAAGAACCCCGTCACCGAGGGGGTCTGGGGCAGCCCGGCAGCGGCAGGGGGGTAGTCACGGCTGGGCGGGGCTGCTGTCACGAAGGGAACCCAGCGGAGCCGAAGCCACCTGAAGGGGGCGTGGCCGCCCGAAGGTTCCCGAATGGCTCCGAGGGGGTCCCAGAGGAGCTGACACCTAACGTTGCTCGCGAATCACCCTCCATTTCTTCCCATTGCCCTCCACAACTGCGCACAACTCAGCACGGCTCGGCCCAGCAATGTTCGGCTCTGCCAGGGGGAGAATCGAAAAATCGGGGCACCGAGGGAGTCTGGGGCAGCCCAGCAGCGGCACGGGGGTAGTCGCGGCCGGTGGGGCTGCTGTCACGAAGGGAACCGAGCGGAGCCGAAGCAACCCAAAGGGAGGGTGCCGCCCGAAGGGAACCGAGCGGATCCGAAGCCACCCGAAGGGTGCGGGGCCACCCGAATGGATTCGAGTGGCTCCGAGGGGGTCCCAGAAGAGCCGACACCTAACATTGCCCGCTTATCACCCTCCATTTCCTCCCATTACCCTGCATAACTGGGCTCAACTAGGCACGGTTCGGCTCTGCATGGCACGAGTCGGCTCAGCACGGCATGACTCGGCTCGGTTGGGAAAACCTCGGATCCACAGAGGGGAGAACCAAGGAACCGGGTTACCGAGGGGGTCTGGAGCAGCCCGGCATCGGGAGAGGGGGAGTCGCGGTGCGGAGGGGCTGCTGCCACGAAGGGAACCAAGTGGAGCCGAAGCAGCCCAAAGGGGTGGAGCCGGAGCCTCCCGAAGCTACCGGTGAGGAGCCGAAGACTCCGGAAGGGACCCGAGCAGAGCCGAAGACTTATAAGGGGCCCAAGTGGAGCCGAAGCCTCCCGAAGGAGGAAAAGTCTCCAGAATGGAGCTGATCGGAGTCGAAGCTACCCGAAGGGGGCGGGTCCCCCGAAGGATCCCGAGTGGCTCCGAGGGTGTCCCAGAGGAGCCGACACCTAACATAGCCCGCCTATCACCCTCCATTTCCTCCCCTTACCCTGCATAACTGGGCACAACTCGGCACGGTTTGGCTCCGCACGAGACGGCACGGCTCGGCTCGGCACGGCACGACTCGGCTCGGCACAGCATGACTCGGCTCGGCTCGGCATGACTCGGCTTGGCTCGGCAAACCTCGGATCCGCACGGCGGAGAACAGAGGAACCAGGACACCGAGGGGGTCTGGAGCAGCCCGGCAGTGGGAGGGGGGGAGTTGCAGCGAGGAGGGGCTGCTGCCACGAAGGGAACCGAGCGGAGCCGACACCACCCGAAGGGGGCTGGTCCCCCGAAGGGCCCGAGTGGCTCCGAGAGGGTCTCAGAGGAGTCGACATCTAACATTGCCCGCCTGTCACCCTCCATTTCCTCCCATTACCCTCCATAACTTCGGACAACTCGGCACGGCAAGACTTGGCTCGGCTTGGCACGGCTCAGGTCGGCAAAGCTCGGCTCTGCCAGGGGTAGAACCGAAGAACCGCGGCACTGAGGGCATCAGGGGCAGCCGGCAGCGGCAGGGGGGTAGTCGCGGCCTGGTGGGGCTGCTGTTCACAATGGGAATCGAGAGGAGCCAAAGCAGCCCAAAGGGAGGGAGCCGCCCGAAGGGAACCGAGCGGAGCCGACACCACCCGAAGAGGGCAGGGCCACCCGAATGGACTCGAGTGGCTCCGAGGGGGTCCCAGAGGAGCCGACACCTAACATTGCCCGCCTATCACCCTCCATTTCCTCTCATTACCCTGCATAACTGGGCACAACTCGGTATGTTTCGGCTCCACATAAGACGGCTTGGCTCGGCACGGCACGGCTCGGCTCGGCTCAGTTCGGAGAACTGAGAAACCGGGTTACCGAGGGTGTCTGGAGCAGCCCGGCATCGGGAGAGGGGGAGTCGCGGCGCGGAGGGGCTGCTGCCACGAAGGGAACTGAGCGGAGCTGAAGCAGCCCAAAGGGGCGGAGCCGGAGCCTCCCGAATGGGGCCGTGCCAGCGGAATGGAGCCCAGCGGAGCCGAAGCTAGCCGAAGGAGGCGGCTCCCCCGAAGGGCCCGAGTGGCTTCGAGAGGGTCACAGAGGAGCCGACACCTAACATTGCCCGCTTATCACCCTCCATTTCCTCCCATTGCCCTCCGTAATTGCGCCCACCTCGGCACGGCTCGTCACGGCTCGGCAGGGCTCGGCTCGGCAAAGTTTGGCTCGGCAAGCCGAAGCAGCCTAAAGGGAGGGAGCCGCCCGAAGGGAACCGAGCGGAGCCGAAGCCACCTGAAGGGGGGGCGTGGCCACCCGAAGGGACCTGAGTGGCTCCGAGGGGGTCCAAGAGAAGCCGACACCTAACATTGCCAGCCTATCACTCTCCATTTCCTCCCTTTACCATCCATAACTGCGCACAACTCAGCACGGCACGGCAGGGCTCGGCTCGGCAATGTTCGGCTCTGCCAGGGGGAGAACCGTAAAACCCCGTCACCGAGGGAGTCTGGGGCAACCCAGCAGCGGCAGGGGGGTAGTCGCGGCTGGGCGGGGCTGCTGTCACGAAGGGAACCAAGCAGAGCCAAAGCAGCCCAAAGGGAGGGGGCCGCCCGAAGGGAACCTAGCGGAGCCGAAGCCACCGGAAGGATGCGGGTACCCCGAAGGGACCCGAGTGGCTCCGAGGGGGTCCCAGAGGAACAGACACCTAACTGTCCGCGAATCACCCTCCATTTCTTCCCATTACCCTCCACAACTGCGCACAACTCGGCAAAGCTCTGCTCCGCACGGGGGAGAACCGAGGAATCGGGGCACAGAGGGGGTCTGGGGCAGCCTGGCAGCAGGAGGGGGGGAGTCGCGGCGGGGAGGGTTCTGCTGTCACGAAGGGAACCGAGCGGAGCTGAAGCAGCCCAAAGGGGCGGAGCCGACCGATGGGACCCGAGAGGAGCCGAAGCCTTCCGAAGGGTCAGAGCTGCCGGAATGGAGCCGAGTGATGCCGAATCCACAGGATGGAAGCAGAGCCGCCCAAAGGGACCCTAGTGGCTCTGAGGGGGTCCCAGAGTAGTCGACACCTAACATTGCCCGGCTATCACCATCCATGTCCTCCCCTTACCCTCCATAACTGGGCACAACTCCGCACTGCTCGGCACAGCACGGCTCTTTACGGCACGGCATGGCTCCGCTAGGGCAGTAACCGAAGAACCGGGCACCTAGGGGGTCAGGTGCAGCCTGGCAGCGGCAGAGGGGTAGTCCCGTTGGGGCGGGGCTGCTGTTACAAAGGGAACCAGAGGAGCCGGAGGATCCCAAAGGGGCGGCCCTGCCTGAAGGGAACCGAGCAGAGCCGAAGCCATCTGAAGGGGGTGGGTCCCCCATAGGGACACGAGTGGCTCTGAGGGGGTCCCAGAGGAGCCGATACCTAACATTGGTCGCCTATCACTCTCCACCATTTCCTCCCATTATCAGAGTGAGTCTGAGCCAGGGAGTCTGCGTTAGATCTCAGTCTGAGGTTTGCGTGGATGTGTGAGTCAGTCAATACCAGATTGAGCCTAAGTAAATATGAGCCTAAGTCTGAGCTTTAGTGTCTGTGCAGTTTAAATACATGAATCTGAGCCAGTCTGTGTGGAAGTAAGCCTTTGTAAGTCTGAGCCCCAGAATCTGAGACAGAAAAACCCTACATGGTCTGAAACCAAATGTAATTCTGAGTCTAGCTGCTTTAGAGTGAAGCTGTGCAGTGTGTGACTTTTGAATGTAAATCTAAGCCCGAAAAAGAAAGCCAAAAAGTTAAAGCCAGAGAGCAGCCACGAAACCAAACCCAGAAAAAAAAAAAGACACAGGTGTACCTTGTCAGGCTGTTTTTATCTCAGCTGCTGGTTTGTCCCACCCCTGAGCCAGGGCATTGAGGGAGGGGTTGTGGGTAGGGCCTGGGGTATATAAGGCACAGCTTCCTAACAAGGTGCATCTTTAGGGTTTGTCTCTTTTGAAGGTAAGGTGTTTGGTGTGTTTTGTGATTTTGATTCTTTGTGTTTTGTTTCTGCTTTTGTTCTTTGAAATGTTTTTTTTTGAGCTAAGTGTTGTAAGCTACTTTAGTATTTATATGTGCATGTACCAATAAACTTTTTTGTGTTGTGGTTTTCTTTGAGGTGCTGTTTTTATTGGTGGTGTTGAACTAAGCAGATTTTTTTAGTTGTTCTCAGTCAGAGAAGTTATGGCCAAGATTGTTTTTAGTGTATGTTCTCATTGCTTGTTTTTTGTTTCTGTTTAATTTCGTATATAATGGTCATGGTTGGGGTTACTGCAAAAACATACCAGTTAGGTGGCTAGGAGTTTTTCTTAAGGATGCCTTTGTGTCTGTGCTCTTTTAAAAACTAAGTTGTATGCTTGGATTTGAAGAAGACCAAAGCATAATTTCAGTGTTGTTTTGGGATGCAAAAGCTGTTAAAAAACTGGTGGTTTTTTTGGCAGGGAGAGGTTAAAGAGTACTTTTCAGCTTGTGTATTTCTCATTTTAAAAGTTTAAAATGTAGAAGGAGTTTGTTCCTTATAGTCTGCAGGTAACTAATACTTCAGGGCATTTTCCTCTATTTCTCTGTCTATAGACTGTTGTTTAGCTGCATTTTTGGTTTTTCTTTTTTTCTTTCTCTTCTTACCACTGTTATTGCAGATAATGAAAAGTAATTGGGTGGATGCAGTAAGTACCCAAGTGTCTAGTATGGGAGTTGACCAATAGCTCAGGTTTGAGACCTATAGCACTACAGAAAACAAAGCAAAAAGGCAAGTTTTGGGCAGTAGAGGTGTGGGGAACAACATCAGGTTAGCAGGAATGGGTTCAGAATGTACCATGGGGAGGAAGAAAAAAAAGTGGGCTATTTTATAACCTTATTTTACAGTGGGCAGGTTAGTACAACTTAACTGTTTTATTGCATGCATTGCCTTGTGATATGCATTGGAGCTTCCACATCACTGCTTGAAGTAAAGGTACGAAGTCTGCTTTTCGGATCGTATCTTTTATATCCTGACTGCTTCTGTTGGTTGTTTAAAAAATGTATCAGGCATTTCTTTTCACTATTTATAAGCATAAACAGAGTAGAGCTTCTGTTTCAGTCGCCTCATCAGTAGTCTTCTGGGGTGTTGCTCCAGGTTGCTTTTCCAGCTATGAGGAGGTAAGAAGCTTGTGCGTGAGTGCGGCAGCTCAGTGTTGAGAAGAGCATGGCAAAGGGGTTCAGTATTTGTGTTTGGTATTGCAGGTCTTGCCCTCGACCTTTGGAGCTGAATGAATGCTTGAGGTGAGTCAGGGAGATAAGAAGGATTGTGGAGTCATTCACTTTTGCGAGAACCATAGTCACTTGCATCTGTTGCACTCCTAGGTCATGGAAGGCAGGAGAGGCCAGGTGTCAGACACAGGAATCTCTTTGGGACATACGAGGACAGTGTTCAGGAGCTTTGAAGGAGGCTGAGGGTTGGTAAGAAACAGGCAGAGCTCAATGGCTGGGTGGTGGAAATGACAACCAGCGCGGCATGTTCCCCTTTGTTTCTGGTAGATGAAGAGGAACTTGGCAACGGCTGCAACACTGCAGGAGTCTGCTGTGGGAGTTCTGAGCAGTGAGGCTGCCTCAAGATGCATGGCAATATGCATGCTAAGTAGAGGGGCTCCTGCAGGAGGCGAGGGTGGGGGACAGTGTCAGAATGGCAGGAAGAGGTTTGAAACGTGGTGTTGCTATGTAGTATCTGAGCCAGAATGTCTGAATGTCTGAGAACACACTTAGAGGTGCCTGGGAGGGGAGTGGTCAGCTTTAGTGAAAGTAGTGGCTCAGAGTTAAATTCCAGGATGAAAAGGTGCCATTTGTGGGGCTTAAGTCTGGGGTGTTGTGTCAGGGAAAATAGGTAATGTTCCGTGGTGAAACACACAAGGGTGGGCAAGTGCTGTTGTTGTCTTTGGCCCCTCGTAGAGAGTGGTGTTTTGGCTGTTTCAAGACAAGTCCAGCTTTGTTTCCTACCCAGGAAGTTGTGCTTTCGAACTGCCTGGGAAAGTCCTGAGCCTTGCAGACCTTCCTAGATATTGTTGGCCACTTCTTGCGACGTGGGCTGGGCCCCTGTGTCGCAATGAGCATGCATTTTGGTGAGCATGAAAGCCCAAGCCTCATGCTATGTGAGGGAGGCAGCAGTTCATCCCACCCAGGTGAACAATGCCTGCGTGGGGACGCTCGCTAAGGTTGAGCGTGCCACCTCGCATGGCCATGATGATTCTTGGAGCTGGTTTGCTGGTGGTCTTCACGGGGTCCTTGGGGTTGGTAAGATAAGCAGCCATGAGAAGTATCCTTGACGATCTCTATAGTTTCCTATATTAATAAAGTAGTTGGGAGTTCTGTTTGTCTCTGGTTTTCTCTGACCTGGAGTTCTTGAGTGTGGAGGATTGGCTTGTCGAAAAAGGTCAAAAGGTCACGTTCCCGTCAACGAGCTGAAACAAGACATCTGTGTAGAACGTGGTGCAAACCTCTCATGCCAGATAATGAGGAACTGAAGGACACCGGCAAATAGCAACATACTATGACCAATCACAGCCAAGGCCACTAAGTGATAAGTGCATGAGAAGGAGGATGGTGGGGGGGTGCATGGTGTAGCTGCAAAAATATAGAGCTTTCACAATGCCTTATTTGTGCCAGAACCAATCAAGTGCCTAGTATTTGCATATTCAGTTATATTAACCGAAGGTAGAAGCCCAAACGAAGCTTGCTGGTAACTCATATCGAGTCGTCCAAGTCTTCCTTTCACGACAAATGGTGACCCCGACGTGATTTGAACATGGAGCGGAGGGTACCGACACCACGGCCGTGAAAAAGTGGCACTTGGCTCCGATCTTGGCCCGGAGGGTCAAAGCGGCACATCACGCGAAAGGACTACCATATAGATCTGGGCACCGCCGGACTTGCAGTGGCTGCATTGGCAGCGTTGCACCAAGGAGGAGGAGCAGCCGAAGCCCCGTAGGGCAACGGAGCACGAGTACCTTAAAAGGGGGTATGGAGAGGCAAGCTGCCCTGAATTTATTAAATTGCTTTTTAGAAAAGCGTGGTATTAAGGAGAAGGAGTTAAAGAGGGAATTAGCAGGAGTGATAACTTATGGAGTAGCGAAAGGTTGTTTCCTCGACCCAAATACGATCTTTGACCATGACGAGTGGCAGAAACTAGGAGATAAGCTGTGGGTAGCCACCCTTGACGGTGATAAAACGGCAAAACATTTGGGAAAAACCTGGCGGGTAGTTGCTAACGCGTTAGATCAGCACCGTGCCGAGCAGAAGGCGGCGAAAGCTGTCACTGAGCAGTTAGGCGCTGTCTCCTCTAACACCTCGGGGTGGGGGGGGGTGGGTGACCCGTGGCCCTTGCTGCCCCTCACCAATACGGTTTATATACCGCCCACCGCCCCCCCGGTCCTTGTTTCCTGGGGTCCGGCTGAAAAACCGCCCACCGGCTCTCCCTCCTCCTCGGTCCTTGCTTCCCGGGGTCTGGCTGAAAAGCTGCCCCCCGGGAGCGCAGAATCTGGGGATGTGGGTGAGCTGGTGGAGGAGGGAAACCTGCAAGTTGGCAACAAGGGCATGGGTATTGATCATGAACGTACATGGAAAAAGATAGCAGCACAGGCTGCCCAGGAGGGGGATCTTGAGGCTGCCGCTGATATGTTACAGGCATTCCCGGTGACCTATCAGCAGGGGCCTCAGGGTGGCCTTACAGCTAGTATCACACCGTTAGATTGGAAATTGCTGTCGCAGCTGCGAGCGACAGTGAGCGAATGTGGTATTCAGGGGGAGCCTGCTAAACAAATGTTGGATTATATCTGGGGGGGGGTTGTTACTCCCCAATGATGTCAAGAGTCTCACCCGCCTCATATTAACCCCACATCAGCAGTTGTTATTTAACGCACACTGGTAAGTATTTTGCCAAGAATCAGTGGCCGAACAACGCCACCCCGGGAATCCTTTATACGGGCTGACCAGCCCCGAGCTGATGGGGTTGGGTCCTTTTCTACGTACAGAGGTGCAGGCCCTCTTAGGGCCTGATAAAATCAGGGAGAAAATGGCCATGGCCTGGCGCGCCATAGATCGAATTAAGGCCCCTGGTGGATTGCCCTCCGATATGTCCCTGAGGCAGGGCCAGGACGAGTTACTAGGTTCCTTTGTAGACAGAGTAGCCGCAGTCATAAAATCAGCTGGGGTGCCGGAATATATGCAAGGAGCTACCTTAAAGCAGTATGTCTTGCAAAACGGGAACAGCGTTGTTCAAAATCTTATAGTGACACTGCCAGGGAATTGGAGTGTTGAGGAGTTAATAGAACGTGCTGCGCAAGTCCCTACCGGTAATCAGGCTATGTTAGTGAATGCCATCAAAGAATTAGGAGAGGGATTGAAAGCACAAGCAGAAACATCCCAAACCCAAGTGTTCGCAGCCCTCGCTCCTCTCAACTCACCCAGCCAACCAGTACCAGCAAAAAGCTCTGAGAGTCTGCTGCTTCTGATGCAGCCAGCAGGGCCACCTCCGGCGAAACTGCCCCGCCGGAGCAATCTGGTGTCCTCAATGCCAATCTGCTGCACACTGCCCTGCCGCTTGCCGAAGACTACAGGGAAACGGAGGACAGAACACGAGGGGGACCCACGTGATGACACAAGTAGCCCCCCATATTGCTTCCCCCCACCCCTGGCCACCCCTGAGCCTCTGCCAGTTGCTGCCGCGTCTGCAAAGACTGAGGACAGAGATGAAGACAGTCTTTTGACCCGGACCCTACTGACCCCAAGAAAGAACCTGTGTGTGCTCATCAGGCTGCTGTTACTGCTCCTGAAGTTCTGACGCCTGTTAATTCTGATGCTGACCTGGATGATCCTTTTGACATGGAGCTGGAAAAGAAGCCTAACTTATATTCCCCAGATCCTCATGATAAATGAACAGCTGTAAAGGGAGAAGCGAGATGGGTGTGGGATGCAGATGTATTGTGCGCTTTCCCTATGATGTATGTGCAGGATCAAGACCCGCGGTGGGAAGGTCTCTCGTATGCCCTTATCAGGGGTATCGGGCGGACTGTGGCGAACTGTGACAGACCGTGGATTTGGGGTCCCATATACAACTCATTTGATACAGTCTGCCTGTGATACTCATGTACTAGAAGTTAGCAAATATGTCTATGATTCTATTGATGCTTGGAAACCTTTATAGATATTGCTGGACACTTCTTCTGACATGGACTGGCCACCTGTGTCAGAATGAGTGTGCATTTTGGTCAGTATAAAAGCCCAAGCCTCATGCGATGTGAGGGAGGCAGATCCTCTGCGGGGACGCTCACTAGTGCTGAGCCTGCCACCTCACACTGCGATGATGCTTGTTGGAGCTGGTTTCCTGTTAGTCTTCACAGGGTCCTTGTGCCACGTTCTGTACGTGGGACTGTGTAGTGCGAGTAATGATTGAATTTTGTGTTTCAAATATTGTAGTTGTGTGAAATGTGCTTGTGGGATCCCATATGCATATGTATGTGTGTGTGTGTGATGAGGGCAGATGGTATTCTATGTATTTTTTTTTGTGTTATTGTGTTCATGCTAAAGTTTTTAACAGGTAGTGGTTTAACATTTCAGGCAAGAAAGGGTTAATGCAAAAGTGTGGTTGCTGACAGGTATTTATGGCTGCTGCTGAAGCAGGCAGGCAGCTGTAGCTGCTGCCGAGCAGGCTACTGTGTGTAGCAGTGCAAAGCAGAGTGAACAACTTCAAAAAAAAAAAAAAAAGGGGGGGGGAGAGAAGAAAGGAAGGTCAAGTTGCAGAGCACAGGTAAACAAATGCGAATCCAGGTGATAGACTGGAAATCTATTCAGAGAGAGGCTCTCTCAACAATGATTTTGATGCAGGAAAAGATTCTCGCCTTTCCTGTTAAGTACCAGATTAATGCTCAAGGTCAGGCAGTAAATGCTGAAATGTCTCCCTTAAATTGGAAATTGCTATCTCAGTTAAGGCAAACTGTTATTTCTACAGTCATTCAGTTTGAACCCACTAGGCAAATGTTGTCATATATTTGGGGAACAGATTTGCTGTTATATTAAAAGTATTGTGAAATTGATCCTCACCCCTTCGCAGTTGTTGTTGTGGAACATGTATTGGCAGAAAACCTGTCGAGAGGCAGTTGCAGTTCAGCGAGGCCAGGGAGATCCCCTGATTGGGGTGCAATTACAACACCTGATGGGAACTGGACAGTTCTCCACTAAGGAGGCTCAAGTCCAGCTAGGTCCAGAATTGTTAAAAGAATCTATGAGACTAGCCTTGCTACTGGGGAGATCATCATCTGCGTTGAAAGGACCATTAATTGTTCCAGGTGTCATCGATGCTGATTATATGGGTGAAATTACGTTAAATTATTTATGCATCTTTGGTGATGAACAAACTCCAGCGGTTATTAAGCACTTTGTACAAACAGAAGATAAAGCCTTCTTTTAAGGCGTACTATCGAGATCCTAATACAGATTTGTGGCAGGGACCGGCAGAAGTAATATATCTGGGCGTGGTTACGCCTGTGATTCTGCTCCTGCAGGACCCTTGTGGGTACCATCCAAGTGACTAAGACCGGCTGTTGCAGAAGCTCCAGTGACGGCGTCTCCGAGCTAGTGTATGGACCCTGACTCGCAGGCCCGGGAGGAGCGTTGCTTGCGCCGAGCGCTACAGCCACTAATAGAAGAACTTAACTCCTTAATCAACACAGAGCTTTCGTTGAGCACAGTCGCCCTCCTAGATCCGGTCCATGGCCACAGGCATATAGTGGTACAACTGAGATTGGTGATACAACAAGTGCTTCAATAACTCTGTAGTTTTTGTCATCAGTGTGACCCTACAGTAGAATTGTATTGTGGTGGTTGTCAGTCTATAAGTCATCTTCGCCAGAGTTAGCTGAAACAAAGACTTTTTGTATAGTCTGTCAAATTATCTTTTATGTAACCCGCTTATAGCGCTTCAGAAATATTTAGCTGATTTTAGAAGTTTCAGTTCATAGAGCTGGATATACATTTACTTTACAAGCTGCTTCACTGTTATAGGTCTCATAATTATGGGGGGTTTGTTACTTTGTTATGCTTTGCAATGTTGTTCTGCTTGTTTACAACGACTCCTGACTCAGTCCTTATCCCTTTATAAAGAAAAAGGGGGAATTGTGGAGGATTGGCTTGTCGAAAAAGGTCAAAAGGTCACGTTCCCATCAATGAGCTGAAACAAGACATCTGTGTAGAACATGGTGCAGACTTCTCACACCAGATAATGAGGAACTGAAGGACACGGGCAAACAACAACATACTATGACCAATCACAGCCAAGGCCACTAAGTGATAAGTGCATGAGAAGGAGGATGGTGGGGGGGTGCACTGTGTAGCTGCAAAAATACAGAGCTTACACAATGACTTATTTGTGCCAGAACCAATCAAGTGCCTAGTATTTGCATATTCACTGTTACATTAACCGAAGGTAGAAGCCCAATGAACGAAGCTTGCTGGTAACTCATATTGAGTCGTCCAAGTCTTCCTTTCACGACACTTGAGCTCTGGAACGTAGGTGGTTGGTTTTTATAATAGCAGTGTAGCTGAATACTCTTGATGATCTTTGTGACTGGACAGAAGAGCTCTGGGAGTAAGCTTGTAATGAATGAGTCAGGGTGAGAGAGTCTGCTTGGGAGTGGGTGTGGTAGTATTACGTGGAGTTAGTGTCTGAGCCAGAGGGTGTGAGGGTCTGTGTTGAGAGTGTCTGAATGTCAGTCTGTGCATGCATGTCAACCTAAGTGTCGGTGTGAGTCTGGCCTGAGACTTAGAGGCAGACTGAGGTTTTGCTTAGCGTTGCGGTGAATGATGCCAGGTTGTTCTTGCAGATGGCGAGATGGACAGCCACGTGTGAGAGGCTGATGTAGGAGGGTTGAGCGGAGTGATGGTACCAGGTGGGTAACATCATGGTGTCAGAAGGAAGTTCCAGCTTACTCTCCTGGCTGGCTTATGACTTGCTGTGCGTTTTCTAATTTGGAGGTGTGGAGCGAGGAGCGCAGCGAGGTCTGTGCCCCAGAGCTGACTTGGACTAGTTGAGCTATGCTTAGCAGAGTGAAGCAGCACCTGATGGAGTGCCTTGTAGTTTTTGTGAAATTAAAACCAGCTGTTAATGTTGTGTTCTGCAGGGGGTGCATGGGCTCGAAGAAGAGAACGGAAGACGTGCAAAGGCCAGCGGACGAGCAGCAGAGTGACAGGAGAGGGAGATGGGACTTGCTGAGGGAAGGGTGCATCTTTGAACCCTCTCTCGGCGTTTGTCTCTTTCCGTTTGTGTTTCAGGTGCCGCAGGTAACTCGGGAGAGGTGAAGGTGCCAACAGAGGAGGGCTGTGAGGAGTTAAGGGGTTTGTGTGTGTGTGTGTGTGTGTTAGCTTCGAGTCGAGAAGAACGTGGGAAAGGGGTTCAGTATTTGTGTTTGGTAATGCAG
Organism: Lathamus discolor; assembly: GCF_037157495.1. NCBI lineage: Eukaryota > Metazoa > Chordata > Aves > Psittaciformes > Psittacidae > Lathamus > Lathamus discolor. Next base: position 317,686 of record NW_027069393.1, on the reverse strand, counting down.
GTCTTGCCCTCTAGGTTGGGAGTCGCATGAGTGCTTGAGGCGAGTCGGGGAGGTAAGCGGAAGGATTGTGGAGTCAGTCACTTTTGCAAGAACCATGGTCATTGGCTCCTGTTGCCCTCCTAGGGCACGTAGGTGAGGAGAGGCCTGGTGTCAGAGTCTGGAATCGCTTTGGGACAGGTGAGCACAGTGTTGAGGAGCTTGGGCGGAAGCAGACGGTTGGTAAGGAAGAGGCTGGGCTGGATGGCTGGGATGCTGGAGATGATGGCCAGCACAACGTGTTCCCCTTTCTTTGTTTGTTTCTGGCAGATGATGAAGAGGAACTTGGCAATGGCAGCAACATTGCAGGAGTCTGCTGTGGGAGTTCTGAGCAGTGAGGCCGCCTTGAGACGCATGGCACTACGCACGCTAAGTAGAGGGCCTCTCGCAGGAGGCGAGGGCGTGGGATACAAGGTCAGAATGGCAGGAAGGGGTTTGAGATGTAGCATTCCAATGTAGTATTTGAGCCAGAATGTCTGAGGACACAGTTGGAGGTGGCTGGGAGGTAAATGGTCAGCTCTAGTGCAGGTAGTGCCTCGGAGTTAAATGCCAGGATGAAAAGGTGCCATTTGTGGGGCTTAAGTCTGGGGTGTTGCGTCCGGGACAATAGGTAATGGTCCGTGGTGAAACACACAAGGGTGGGCAAGTGCTGTTGTTGTCTTTGGCCCCTCGTAGAGAGTGGTGTTTTGGCTGTTTCAAGACAAGTCCAGCTTTGTTTCCTACCCAGGAAGTTGTGCTTTCGAACTGCCTGGGAAAGTCCTGAGCCTTGCAGACCTTCCTAGATATTGTTGGCCACTTCTTGCGACGTGGGCTGGCCCCCCTGCGTCGCAATGAGTGTGCCTGTTTGTGAGTACGGAAGCCCAAGCCTCATGCTATGTGAGGGAGGCAGCAGCTCATCCCACCCAGGTGAACATTGCCTGCGCGGGGACGCCCGCTGAGGTTGAGCCTGCCACCTTGCATGGCCATGATGATTCTTGGAGCTGGTTTGCTGGTGGTCTTCACGGGGTCCTTGGGGTTGGTAAGATAAGCAGCCATGAGAAGTATCCTTGACGATCTCAATAGTTTCCTATGTTAATAAAGTAGTTGGCAGTTCTGTTTGTCTCTGGTTTTCTCTCATCTGTGATTATTGAACTTTTGAACCTATGTGGTGGGTTTTTATAATCACAGTGTAGCTGTTTACCTGTCATGATCTCTGTGAATGGACAGTTAACCTTTGTCATAGCCTATGTTTGAGTAGCGGTCGGTGAAGGGATCTGGTTTTTCGCAGCAGGGTGTTTAGGATGTTCCTTGAAACCTTGTTCCCACAGATGTATTCCCGCGAGGCTGGGGTAGGTGTGTCAGGAACAAGCGGAGCTGGAGTTTATGCTTGTGAGGCAGGCGGCAGGGTGATGCATTTGGCATGCCTGCGAGTATGTGTAGATGCATGGAAGCGTGTGTGGGCATTTCTAGTCTTAGGAGTTATCTCTATGCATGGGACGTGGGTTGTAGATTTCAAGTATTTTTTCCTTTCAGGTCTTGAGATGCTTAGAAGCAACAGTCACAGACAGGGGACTCTTTTATTCTTTTACTCCCCCAGGGTGGCTTTTTTTAGTGCTTTCAGCCAGTCCATGAGGCAATGTGCATCACTGCCTATGTTTGAGTGGTGGTTGATCAAAGGTATGGGGTTTTCTGACACAGTAATTTTGAGGCTTCAGCTAATTTAGTTGCTGAGAATTCATGATGGCAGGCTGTGAGGGTGTTGTTTTGTATTGGGAAAGAACATGTGAGAGTTAGTGTGGCAGCCCTTAAGTTGCTGTCTCATATATGGGTGCAGGTGGTTGTTAAGCATGTTTAGGTGCAGTGAGTGTCGTCTCGGTGGAGAGGCCCGCGTCTCGGTGGAGAGGCCCGCGTCTCGGTGGAGAGGCCCGCGTCTCGGTGGAGAGGCCCGCGTCTCGGTGGAGAGGCCCGCGTCTCGGTGGAGAGGCCCGCGTCTCGGTGGAGAGGCCCGCGTCTCGGTGGAGAGGCCCGCGTCTCGGCGGAGAGGCCCGCGTCTCGGCGGAGAGGCCCGCGTCTCGGCGGAGAGCCCCGCGTCTCGGTGGAGAGGCCCGCGTCTCGGTCGAGAGCCCGTCTTTTACTGCTGAACTTTGTTTTTCGGCGGAGAGCCCCGCGTCTCGGCGGAGAGCCCCGCGTCTCGGCGGAGAGCCCCGCGTCTCGGCGGAGAGCCCCGCGTCTCGGCGGAGAGCCCCGCGTCTCGGCGGAGAGCCCCGCGTCTCGGCGGAGAGCCCCGCGTCTCGGCGGAGAGCCCCGCGTCTCGGCGGAGAGCCCGTCTTTTACTGCTGAACTTTGTTTTTCGGTGGAGAGCCCCGCGTCTCGGTGGAGAGCCCCGCGTCTCGGTGGAGAGCCCCGCGTCTCGGTGGAGAGCCCCGCGTCTCGGTGGAGAGCCCCGCGTCTCGGTGGAGAGCCCGCGTCTCGGTGGAGAGCCCCGCGTCTCGGTCGAGAGCCCGTCTTTTACTGCTGAACTTTGTTTTTCGGTGGAGAGACCCGCGTCTTGGTGGAGAGCCCAGCGTCTTGGTCGAGAGCCCGTCTTTTACTGCTGAACTTTGTTTTTCGGTGGAGAGCCCCGCGTCTCGGTGGAGAGCCCCGCGTCTCGGTGGAGAGCCCCGCGTCTCGGTGGAGAGCCCCGCGTCTCGGTGGAGAGCCCCGCGTCTCGGTGGAGAGCCCCGCGTCTCGGTGGAGAGCCCCGCGTCTCGGTGGAGAGCCCCGCGTCTCGGTGGAGAGCCCCGCGTCTCGGTCGAGAGCCCCGCGTCTCGGTCGAGAGCCCCGCGTCTCGGTGGAGAGCCCCGCGTCTCGGTGGAGAGCCCCGCGTCTCGGTGGAGAGCCCCGCGTCTCGGTCGAGAGCCCCGCGTCTCGGTGGAGAGCCCCGCGTCTCGGTGGAGAGCCCCGCGTCTCGGTGGAGAGCCCCGCGTCTCGGTGGAGAGCCCCGCGTCTCGGTGGAGAGCCCCGCGTCTCGGTGGAGAGCCCCGCGTCTCGGTCGAGAGCCGTCTTTTACTGCTGAAATTTGTTTTTCGGTGGAGAGCCCCGCGTCTCGGTGGAGAGCCCCGCGTCTCGGTGGAGAGCCCCGCGTCTCGGTGGAGAGCCCCGCGTCTCGGTGGAGAGCCCCGCGTCTCGGTGGAGAGCCCCGCGTCTCGGTGGAGAGCCCCGCGTCTCGGTGGAGAGCCCCGCGTCTCGGTGGAGAGCCCCGCGTCTCGGTGGAGAGCCCCGCGTCTCGGTGGAGAGCCCCGCGTCTCGGTGGAGAGCCCCGCGTCTCGGTGGAGAGCCCGTCTTTTACTGCTGAACTTTGTTTTTCGGTGGAGAGCCCCGCGTCTCGGTGGAGAGCCCCGCGTCTCGGTGGAGAGCCCCGCGTCTCGGTGGAGAGCCCCGCGTCTCGGTGGAGAGCCCCGCGTCTCGGTGGAGAGCCCCGCGTCTCGGTGGAGAGCCCCGCGTCTCGGTGGAGAGCCCCGCGTCTCGGTGGAGAGCCCCGCGTCTCGGTGGAGAGCCCCGCGTCTCGGTGGAGAGCCCCGCGTCTCGGTCGAGAGCCCGTCTTTTACTGCTGAACTTTGTTTTTCGGTGGAGAGCCCCGCGTCTCGGTGGAGAGCCCCGCGTCTCGGTGGAGAGCCCCGCGTCTCGGTGGAGAGCCCAGCGTCTCGGTCGAGGGCCCCGCGTCTCGGTCGAGGGCCCCGCGTCTCGGTCGAGGGCCCCGCGTCTCGGTCGAGGGCCCCGCGTCTCGGTCGAGGGCCCCGCGTCTCGGTCGAGGGCCCCGCGTCTCGGTCGAGGGCCCCGCGTCTCGGTCGAGGGCCCCGCGTCTCGGTCGAGGGCCCCGCGTCTCGGTCGAGGGCCCCGCGTCTCGGTCGAGGGCCCCGCGTCTCGGTCGAGGGCCCCGCGTCTCGGTCGAGGGCCCCGCGTCTCGGTCGAGGGCCCCGCGTCTCGGTGGAGAGCCCCGCGTCTCGGTGGAGAGCCCAGCGTCTCGGTCGAGAGCCCGCCTTTTACTGCTGAACTTTGTTTTTTGGTGGAGAGCCCCGCGTCTCGGTGGAGAGCCCCGCGTCTCGGTGGAGAGCCCCGCGTCTCGGTGGAGAGCCCCGCGTCTCGGTGGAGAGCCCCGCGTCTCGGTGGAGAGCCCCGCGTCTCGGTGGAGAGCCCCGCGTCTCGGTGGAGAGCCCCGCGTCTCGGTGGAGAGCCCCGCGTCTCGGTGGAGAGCCCCGCGTCTCGGTCGAGAGCCCCGCGTCTCGGTCGAGAGCCCGTCTTTTACTGCTGAACTTTGTTTTTCGGTGGAGAGCCCCGCGTCTCGGTGGAGAGCCCCGCGTCTCGGTGGAGAGCCCCGCGTCTCGGTGGAGAGCCCCGCGTCTCGGTGGAGAGCCCCGCGTCTCGGTGGAGAGCCCCGCGTCTCGGTGGAGAGCCCCGCGTCTCGGTGGAGAGCCCGTCTTTTACTGCTGAACTTTGTTTTTCGGTGGAGAGCCCCGCGTCTCGGTGGAGAGCCCCGCGTCTCGGTGGAGAGCCCCGCGTCTCGGTGGAGAGCCCCGCGTCTCGGTGGAGAGCCCCGCGTCTCGGTCGAGAGCCCCGCGTCTCGGTCGAGAGCCCCGCGTCTCGGTCGAGAGCCCCGCGTCTCGGTGGAGAGGCCCGCGTCTCGGTGGAGAGCCCCGCGTCTCGGTCGAGAGCCCGTCTTTTACTGCTGAACTTTGTTTTTCGGTGGAGAGCCCCGCGTCTCGGTGGAGAGCCCCGCGTCTCGGTGGAGAGCCCCGCGTCTCGGTGGAAAGCCCCGCGTCTCGGTGGAGAGCCCCACGTCTCGGTGGAGAGCCCCGCGTCTCGGTGGAGAGCCCCGCGTCTCGGTCGAGAGCCGTCTTTTACTGCTGAAATTTGTTTTTCGGTGGAGAGCCCCGCGTCTCGGTGGAGAGCCCCGCGTCTCGGTGGAGAGCCCCGCGTCTCGGTGGAGAGCCCCGCGTCTCGGTGGAGAGCCCCGCGTCTCGGTGGAGAGCCCCGCGTCTCGGTGGAGAGCCCCGCGTCTCGGTGGAGAGCCCCGCGTCTCGGTGGAGAGCCCCGCGTCTCGGTGGAGAGCCCGTCTTTTACTGCTGAACTTTGTTTTTCGGTGGAGAGCCCCGCGTCTCGGTGGAGAGCCCCGCGTCTCGGTGGAGAGCCCCGCGTCTCGGTGGAGAGCCCCGCGTCTCGGTGGAGAGCCCCGCGTCTCGGTGGAGAGCCCCGCGTCTCGGTGGAGAGCCCCGCGTCTCGGTGGAGAGCCCCGCGTCTCGGTGGAGAGCCCCGCGTCTCGGTGGAGAGCCCCGCGTCTCGGTCGAGAGCCCCGCGTCTCGGTCGAGAGCCCCGCGTCTCGGTCGAGAGCCCCGCGTCTCGGTCGAGAGCCCCGCGTCTCGGTCGAGAGCCCGTCTTTTACTGCTGAACTATGTTTTTCGGTGGAGAGCCCCGCGTCTCGGTGGAGAGCCCCGCGTCTCGGTGGAGAGCCCCGCGTCTCGGTGGAGAGCCCCGCGTCTCGGTGGAGATCCCGCGTCTCGGTGGAGAGCCCCGCGTCTCGGTGGAGAGCCCCGCGTCTCGGTGGAGAGCCCCGCGTCTCGGTGGAGAGCCCCGCGTCTCGGTGGTGAGCACGCGTCTCGCTGGAGAGCCCCGCGTCTCGGTGGAGAGCCCGTCTTTTACTGCTGAACTTTGTTTTTCGGTCGAGAGCCCCGCGTCTCGGTCGAGAGCCCCGCGTCTCGGTCGAGAGCCCCGCGTCTCGGTCGAGAGCCCCGCGTCTCGGTCGAGAGCCCCGCGTCTCGGTGGAGAGCCCCGCGTCTCGGTCGAGAGCCCCGCGTCTCGGTCGAGAGCCCCGCGTCTCGGTCGAGAGCCCCGCGTCTCGGTCGAGAGCCCCGCGTCTCGGTCGAGAGCCCCGCGTCTCGGTCGAGAGCCCCGCGTCTCGGTCGAGAGCCCCGCGTCTCGGTCGAGAGCCCCGCGTCTCGGTCGAGAGCCCGTCTTTTACTGCTGAACTTTGTTTTTCGGTGGAGAGCCCCGCGTCTCGGTGGAGAGCCCCGCGTCTCGGTGGAGAGCCCCGCGTCTCGGTGGAGAGCCCCGCGTCTCGGTGGAGAGCCCCGCGTCTCGGTGGAGAGCCCCGCGTCTCGGTCGAGAGCCCCGCGTCTCGGTCGAGAGCCCCGCGTCTCGGTCGAGAGCCCCGCGTCTCGGTCGAGAGCCCCGCGTCTCGGTCGAGAGCCCCGCGTCTCGGTCGAGAGCCCCGCGTCTCGGTCGAGTGCCCGTCTTTTACTGCTAAACTTTGTTTTTCGGTGGAGAGCCCCGCGTCTCGGTGGAGAGCCCCGCGTCTCGGTGGAGAGCCCCGCGTCACGGTGGAGAGCCCCGCGTCTCGGTGGAGAGCCCCGCGTCTCGGTGGAGAGCCCCGCGTCTCGGTCGAGAGCCCCGCGTCTCGGTCGAGAGCCCCGCGTCTCGGTCGAGAGCCCCGCGTCTCGGTCGAGAGCCCCGCGTCTCGGTCGAGAGCCCCGCGTCTCGGTCGAGAGCCCCGCGTCTCGGTCGAGAGCCCCGCGTCTCGGTCGAGAGCCCCGCGTCTCGGTCGAGAGCCCCGCGTCTCGGTCGAGAGCCCCGCGTCTCGGTCGAGAGCCCCGCGTCTCGGTCGAGAGCCCGTCTTTTACTGCTGAACTTTGTTTTTCGGTGGAGAGCCCCGCGTCTCGGTGGAGAGCCCCGCGTCTCGGTGGAGAGCCCCGCGTCTCGGTGGAAAGCCCCGCGTCTCGGTGGAGAGCCCCGCGTCTCGGTGGTGAGCCCGCGTCTCGGTGGAGAGCCCCGCGTCTCGGTCGGGAGCCCGTCTTTTACTGCTGAAATTTGTTTTTTGGTGGAGAGCCCCGCGTCTCGGTGGAGAGCCCCGCGTCTCGGTGGAGAGCCCCGCGTCTCGGTCGAGGGCCCCGCGTCTCGGTCGAGGGCCCCGCGTCTCGGTCGAGGGCCCCGCGTCTCGGTCGAGGGCCCCGCGTCTCGGTCGAGGGCCCCGCGTCTCGGTCGAGGGCCCCGCGTCTCGGTCGAGGGCCCCGCGTCTCGGTCGAGGGCCCCGCGTCTCGGTCGAGGGCCCCGCGTCTCGGTCGAGGGCCCCGCGTCTCGGTCGAGGGCCCCGCGTCTCGGTCGAGGGCCCCGCGTCTCGGTCGAGGGCCCCGCGTCTCGGTCGAGGGCCCGTCTTTTACTGCTGAACTTTGTTTTTCGGTGGAGAGCCCCGCGTCTCGGTGGAGAGCCCCGCGTCTCGGTGGAGAGCCCCGCGTCTCGGTGGAGAGCCCCGCGTCTCGGTGGAGAGCCCCGCGTCTCGGTGGAGAGCCCCGCGTCTCGGTGGAGAGCCCCGCGTCTCGGTGGAGAGCCCAGCGTCTCGGTCGAGGGCCCCGCGTCTCGGTCGAGGGCCCCGCGTCTCGGTCGAGGGCCCCGCGTCTCGTTCGAGGGCCCCGCGTCTCGGTCGAGGGCCCCGCGTCTCGGTCGAGGGCCCCGCGTCTCGGTCGAGGGCCCCGCGTCTCGGTCGAGGGCCCCGCGTCTCGGTCGAGGGCCCCGCGTCTCGGTCGAGAGCCCGTCTTTTACTGCTGAACTTTGTTTTTCGGTGGAGAGCCCCGCGTCTCGGTGGAGAGCCCCGCGTCTCGGTGGAGAGCCCCGCGTCTCGGTGGAGAGCCCCGCGTCTCGGTGGAGAGCCCCGCGTCTCGGTGGAGAGCCCCGCGTCTCGGTGGAGAGCCCAGCGTCTCGGTCGAGAGCCCGCCTTTTACTGCTGAACTTTGTTTTTTGGTGGAGAGCCCCGCGTCTCGGTGGAGAGCCCCGCGTCTCGGTGGAGAGCCCCGCGTCTCGGTGGAGAGCCCCGCGTCTCGGTGGAGAGCCCCGCGTCTCGGTGGAGAGCCCCGTGTCTCGGTCGAGAGCCCCGTGTCTTGGTGGAGAGCCCCGCGTCTCGGTCGAGAGCCCCGCGTCTCGGTCGAGAGCCCCGCGTCTCGGTCGAGAGCCCCGCGTCTCGGTGGAGAGCCCCGCGTCTCGGTCGAGAGCCCCGCGTCTCGGTCGAGAGCCCCGCGTCTCGGTCGAGAGCCCCGCGTCTCGGTCGAGAGCCCCGCGTCTCGGTCGAGAGCCCCGCGTCTCGGTCGAGAGCCCCGCGTCTCGGTCGAGAGCCCGTCTTTTACTGCTGAACTTTGTTTTTCGGTGGAGAGCCCCGCGTCTCGGTGGAGAGCCCCGCGTCTCGGTGGAGAGCCCCGCGTCTCGGTGGAGAGCCCCGCGTCTCGGTGGAGAGCCCCGCGTCTCGGTGGAGAGCCCCGCGTCTCGGTGGAGAGCCCCGCGTCTCGGTGGAGAGCCCCGCGTCTCGGTGGAGAGCCCCGCGTCTCGGTGGAGAGCCCCGCGTCTCGGTGGAGAGCCCCGCGTCTCGGTCGAGAGCCCCGCGTCTCGGTCGAGAGCCCCGCGTCTCGGTCGAGAGCCCGTCTTTTACTGCTGAACTTTGTTTTTCGGTGGAGAGCCCCGCGTCTCGGTGGAGAGCCCCGCGTCTCGGTGGAGAGCCCCGCGTCTCGGTGGAGAGCCCCGCGTCTCGGTGGAGAGCCCCGCGTCTCGGTGGAGAGCCCCGCGTCTCGGTGGAGAGCCCCGCGTCTCGGTGGAGAGCCCCGCGTCTCGGTCGAGAGCCCCGCGTCTCGGTCGAGAGCCCCGCGTCTCGGTCGAGAGCCCCGCGTCTCGGTCGAGAGCCCCGCGTCTCGGTCGAGAGCCCCGCGTCTCGGTCGAGAGCCCCGCGTCTCGGTCGAGTGCCCGACTTTTACTGCTAAACTTTGTTTTTCGGTGGAGAGCCCCGCGTCTCGGTGGAGAGCCCCGCGTCTCGGTGGAGAGCCCCGCGTCTCGGTGGAGAGCCCCGCGTCTCGGTCGAGAGCCCCGCGTCTCGGTCGAGAGCCCCGCGTCTCGGTCGAGAGCCCCGCGTCTCGGTCGAGAGCCCCGCGTCTCGGTCGAGAGCCCCGCGTCTCGGTCGAGAGCCCCGCGTCTCGGTCGAGAGCCCCGCGTCTCGGTCGAGAGCCCCGCGTCTCGGTCGAGAGCCCCGCGTCTCGGTCGAGAGCCCCGCGTCTCGGTCGAGAGCCCGTCTTTTACTGCTGAACTTTGTTTTTCGGTGGAGAGCCCCGCGTCTCCGTGGAGAGCCCCGCGTCTCGGTGGAGAGCCCCGCGTCTCGGTGGAGAGCCCCGCGTCTCGGTGGAGAGCCCCGCGTCTCGGTGGAGAGCCCCGCGTCTCGGTGGAGAGCCCCGCGTCTCGGTCGAGATCCCGTCTTTACTGCTGAACTTTGTTTTTCGGTGGAGAGCCCCGCGTCTCGGTGGAGAGCCCCGCGTCTCGGTGGAGAGCCCAGCGTCTCGGTCGAGAGCCCGTCTTTTACTGCTAAACTTTGTTTTTCGGTGGACAGCCCCGGGTCTCGGTGGAGAGCCCCGCGTCTCGGTGGAGAGCCCCGCGTCTCGGTGGAGAGCCCCGCGTCTCGGTGGAGAGCCCCGCGTCTCGGTGGAGAGCCCCGCGTCTCGGTGGAGAGCCCCGCGTCTCGGTGGAGAGCCCCGCGTCTCGGTGGAGAGCCCCGCGTCTCGGTGGAGAGCCCCGCGTCTCGGTGGAGAGCCCCGCGTCTCGGTGGAGAGCCCCGCGTCTCGGTCGAGAGCCCCGCGTCTCGGTCGAGAGCCCGTCTTTTACTGCTGAACTTTGTTTTTCGGTGGAGAGCCCCGCGTCTCGGTGGAGAGCCCCGCGTCTCGGTGGAGAGCCCCGCGTCTCGGTGGAGAGCCCCGCGTCTCGGTGGAGAGCCCCGCGTCTCGGTGGAGAGCCCCGCGTCTCGGTGGAGAGCCCCGCGTCTCGGTGGAGAGCCCCGCGTCTCGGTGGAGAGCCCCGCGTCTCGGTGGAGAGCCCCGCGTCTCGGTGGAGAGCCCCGCGTCTCGGTGGAGAGCCCCGCGTCTCGGTGGAGAGCCCCGCGTCTCGGTCGAGAGCCCCGCGTCTCGGTCGAGAGCCCCGCGTCTCGGTCGAGAGCCCCGCGTCTCGGTCGAGAGCCCCGCGTCTCGGTCGAGAGCCCCGCGTCTCGGTCGAGAGCCCCGCGTCTCGGTCGAGAGCCCCGCGTCTCGGTCGAGAGCCCGTCTTTTACTGCTGAACTTTGTTTTTCGGTGGAGAGCCCCGCGTCTCGGTGGAGAGCCCCGCGTCTCGGTGGAGAGCCCCGCGTCTCGGTGGAGAGCCCCGCGTCTCGGTGGAGAGCCCCGCGTCTCGGTCGAGAGCCCCGCGTCTCGGTGGAGAGCCCCGCGTCTCGGTGGAGAGCCCCGCGTCTCGGTCGAGAGCCCCGCGTCTCGGTCGAGAGCCCCGCGTCTCGGTCGAGAGCCCCGCGTCTCGGTCGAGAGCCCCGCGTCTCGGTCGAGTGCCCGTCTTTTACTGCTAAACTTTGTTTTTCGGTGGAGAGCCCCGCGTCTCGGTGGAGAGCCCCGCGTCTCGGTGGAGAGCCCCGCGTCTCGGTGGAGAGCCCCGCGTCTCGGTGGAGAGCCCCGCGTCTCGGTGGAGAGCCCCGCGTCTCGGTGGAGAGCCCCGCGTCTCGGTGGAGAGCCCCGCGTCTCGGTGGAGAGCCCCGCGTCTCGGTCGAGAGCCCCGCGTCTCGGTCGAGACCCCCGCGTCTCGGTCGAGAGCCCCGCGTCTCGGTCGAGAGCCCCGCGTCTCGGTCGAGAGCCCCGCGTCTCGGTCGAGAGCCCCGCGTCTCGGTCGAGAGCCCCGCGTCTCGGTCGAGAGCCCGTCTTTTACTGCTGAACTTTGTTTTTCGGTGGAGAGCCCCGCGTCTCGGTGGAGAGCCCCGCCTCTCAATCGAGAGCCCCGCGTCTCGGTGGAGAGCCCCGCGTCTCGGTGGAGAGCCCCGCGTCTCGGTGGAGAGCCCCGCGTCTCGGTGGAGAGCCCCGCGTCTCGGTGGAGAGCCCCGCGTCTCGGTCGAGAGCCCGTCTTTTACTGCTGAACTTTGTTTTTCGGTGGAGAGCCCCGCGTCTCGGTGGAGAGCCCCGCGTCTCGGTGGAGAGCCCAGCGTCTCGGTCGAGAGCCCGTCTTTTACTGCTAAACTTTGTTTTTCGGTGGAGAGCCCCGCGTCTCGGTGGAGAGCCCCGCTTCTCGGTGGAGAGCCCCGCGTCTCGGTGGAGAGCCCCGCGTCTCGGTGGAGAGCCCCGCGTCTCGGTGGAGAGCCCCGCGTCTCGGTGGAGAGCCCCGCGTCTCGGTGGAGAGCCCCGCGTCTCGGTGGAGAGCCCCGCGTCTCGGTGGAGAGCCCCGCGTCTCGGTGGAGAGCCCCGCGTCTCGGTGGAGAGCCCCGCGTCTCGGTGGAGAGCCCCGCGTCTCGGTCGAGACCCCCGCGTCTCGGTCGAGACCCCCGCGTCTCGGTCGAGACCCCCGCGTCTCGGTCGAGACCCCCGCGTCTCGGTCGAGAGCCCCGCGTCTCGGTCGAGAGCCCCGCGTCTCGGTCGAGAGCCCGTCTTTTACTGCTAAACTTTGTTTTTCGGTGGAGAGCCCCGCGTCTCGGTGGAGAGCCCCGCCTCTCGGTGGAGAGCCCCGTGTCTCGGTGGAGAGCCCCGCGTCTCGGTGGAGAGCCCCGCGTCTCGGTCGAGGGCCCCGCGTCTCGGTCGAGGGCCCCGCGTATCGGTCGAGGGCCCCGCGTCTCGGTCGAGGGCCCCGCGTCTCGGTCGAGGGCCCCGCGTCTCGGTCGAGGGCCCCGCGTCTCGGTCGAGAGCCTGTCTTTTACTGCTGAACTTTGTTTTTCGGTGGAGAGCCCCGCGTCTCGGTGGAGAGCCCCGCGTCTCGGTGGAGAGCCCCGCGTCTCGGTGGAGAGCCCCGCGTCTCGGTGGAGAGCCCCGCGTCTCGGTGGAGAGCCCCGCGTCTCGGTGGAGAGCCCCGCGTCTCGGTGGAGAGCCCCGCGTCTCGGTGGAGAGCCCCGCGTCTCCGTCGAGAGCCCCGCGTCTCGGTCGAGAGCCCCGCGTCTCGGTCGAGAGCCCGTCTTTTACTGCTGAACTTTGTTTTTCGGTGGAGAGCCCCGCGTCTCGGTGGAGAGCCCCGCGTCTCGGTGGAGAGCCCCGCGTCTCGGTGGAGAGCCCCGCGTCTCGGTGGAGAGCCCCGCGTCTCGGTGGAGAGCCCCGCGTCTCGGTCGAGAGCCCCGCGTCTCGGTCGAGAGCCCCGCGTCTCGGTCGAGAGCCCCGCGTCTCGGTCGAGAGCCCCGCGTCTCGGTCGAGTGCCCGTCTTTTACTGCTAAACTTTGTTTTTCGGTGGAGAGCCCCGCGTCTCGGTGGAGAGCCCCGCGTCTCGGTGGAGAGCCCCGCGTCTCGGTGGAGAGCCCCGCGTCTCGGTGGAGAGCCCCGCGTCTCGGTCGAGAGCCCCGCGTCTCGGTCGAGAGCCCCGCGTCTCGGTGGAGAGCCCCGCGTCTCGGTCGAGAGCCCCGCGTCTCGGTCGAGACCCCCGCGTCTCGGTCGAGAGCCCCGCGTCTCGGTCGAGAGCCCCGCGTCTCGGTCGAGAGCCCCGCGTCTCGGTCGAGAGCCCGTCTTTTACTGCTGAACTTTGTTTTTCGGTGGAGAGCCCCGCGTCTCGGTGGAGAGCCCCGCGTCTCGGTGGAGAGCCCCGCGTCTCGGTGGAGAGCCCCGCGTCTCGGTGGAGAGCCCCGCGTCTCGGTGGAGAGCCCCGCGTCTCGGTCGAGATCCCGTCTTTACTGCTGAACTTTGTTTTTCGGTGGAGAGCCCCGCGTCTCGGTGGAGAGCCCCGCGTCTCGGTGGAGAGCCCAGCGTCTCGGTCGAGAGCCCGTCTTTTACTGCTAAACTTTGTTTTTCGGTGGACAGCCCCGCGTCTCGGTGGAGAGCCCCGCGTCTCGGTGGAGAGCCCCGCGTCTCGGTGGAGAGCCCCGCGTCTCGGTGGAGAGCCCCGCGTCTCGGTGGAGAGCCCCGCGTCTCGGTGGAGAGCCCCGCGTCTCGGTCGAGAGCCCCGCGTCTCGGTGGAGAGCCCCGCGTCTCGGTGGAGAGCCCCGCGTCTCGGTCGAGAGCCCCGCGTCTCGGTCGAGAGCCCCGCGTCTCGGTCGAGAGCCCCGCGTCTCGGTCGAGAGCCCGTCTTTTACTGCTGAACTTTGTTTTTCGGTGGAGAGCACCGCGTCTCGGTGGAGAGCCCCGCGTCTCGGTGGAGAGCCCCGCGTCTCGGTGGAGAGCCCCGCGTCTCGGTGGAGAGCCCAACGTCTCGGTGGAGAGCCCCGCGTCTCGGTGGAGAGCCCCGCGTCTCGGTCGAGAGCCCCGCGTCTCGGTGGAGAGCCCCGCGTCTCGGTCGAGAGCCCCGCGTCTCGGTCGAGAGCCCCGCGTCTCGGTCGAGAGCCCCGCGTCTCGGTCGAGAGCCCCGCGTCTCGGTCGAGAGCCCCGCGTCTCGGTCGAGAGCCCCGCGTCTCGGTCGAGAGCCCGTCTTTTACTGCTGAACTTTGTTTTTCGGTGGAGAGCCCCGCGTCTCGGTGGAGAGCCCCGCGTCTCGGTGGAGAGCCCCGCGTCTCGGTGGAGAGCCCCGCGTCTCGGTGGAGAGCCCCGCGTCTCGGTGGAGAGCCCCGCGTCTCGGTGGAGAGCCCCGCGTCTCGGTGGAGAGCCCCGCGTCTCGGTGGAGAGCCCCGCGTCTCGGTCGAGAGCCCCGCGTCTCGGTCGAGAGCCCCGCGTCTCGGTCGAGAGCCCCGCGTCTCGGTCGAGTGCCCGTCTTTTACTGCTAAACTTTGTTTTTCGGTGGAGAGCCCCGCGTCTCGGTGGAGAGCCCCGCGTCTCGGTGGAGAGCCCCGCGTCTCGGTGGAGAGCCCCGCGTCTCGGTGGAGAGCCCCGCGTCTCGGTGGAGAGCCCCGCGTCTCGGTGGAGAGCCCCGCGTCTCGGTGGAGAGCCCCGCGTCTCGGTCGAGAGCCCCGCGTCTCGGTCGAGAGCCCCGCGTCTCGGTCGAGAGCCCCGCGTCTCGGTCGAGAGCCCCGCGTCTCGGTCGAGAGCCCCGCGTCTCGGTCGAGAGCCCCGCGTCTCGGTCGAGAGCCCCGCGTCTCGGTCGAGAGCCCCGCGTCTCGGTCGAGAGCCCCGCGTCTCGGTCGAGAGCCCCGCGTCTCGGTCGAGAGCCCCGCGTCTCGGTCGAGAGCCCCGCGTCTCGGTCGAGAGCCCGTCTTTTACTGCTGAACTTTGTTTTTCGGTGGAGAGCCCCGCGTCTCGGTGGAGAGCCCCGCCTCTCAATCAAGAGCCCCGCGTCTCGGTGGAGAGCCCCGCGTCTCGGTGGAGAGCCCCGCGTCTCGGTGGAGAGCCCCGCGTCTCGGTGGAGAGCCCCGCGTCTCGGTGGAGAGCCCCGCGTCTCGGTCGAGAGCCCGTCTTTTACTGCTGAACTTTGTTTTTCGGTGGAGAGCCCCGCGTCTCGGTGGAGAGCCCCGCGTCTCGGTGGAGAGCCCAGCGTCTCGGTCGAGAGCCCGTCTTTTACTGCTAAACTTTGTTTTTCGGTGGAGAGCTCCGCGTCTCGGTGGAGAGCCCCGCGTCTCGGTGGAGAGCCCCGCGTCTCGGTGGAGAGCCCCGCGTCTCGGTGGAGAGCCCCGCGTCTCGGTGGAGAGCCCCGCGTCTCGGTGGAGAGCCCCGCGTCTCGGTGGAGAGCCCCGCGTCTCGGTGGAGAGCCCCGCGTCTCGGTCGAGACCCCCGCGTCTCGGTCGAGACCCCCGCGTCTCGGTCGAGAGCCCCGCGTCTCGGTCGAGAGCCCCGCGTCTCGGTCGAGAGCCCCGCGTCTCGGTCGAGAGCCCCGCGTCTCGGTCGAGAGCCCGTCTTTTACTGCTAAACTTTGTTTTTCGGTGGAGAGCCCCGCGTCTCGGTGGAGAGCCCCGCCTCTCGGTGGAGAGCCCCGTGTCTCGGTGGAGAGCCCCGCGTCTCGGTGGAGAGCCCCGCGTCTCGGTCGAGGGCCCCGCGTCTCGGTCGAGGGCCCCGCGTCTCGGTCGAGGGCCCCGCGTCTCGGTCGAGGGCCCCGCGTCTCGGTCGAGAGCCTGTCTTTTACTGCTGAACTTTGTTTTTCGGTGGAGAGCCCCGCGTCTCGGTGGAGAGCCCCGCGTCTCGGTGGAGAGCCCCGCGTCTCGGTGGAGAGCCCCGCGTCTCGGTGGAGAGCCCGTCTTTTACTGCTGAACTTTGTTTTTCGGTGGAGAGCCCCGCGTCTCGGTGGAGAGCCCCGCGTCTCGGTGGAGAGCCCCGCGTCTCGGTGGAGAGCCCGTCTTTTACTGCTGAACTTTGTTTTTCGGTGGAGAGCCCCGCGTCTCGGTGGAGAGCCCCGCGTCTCGGTGGAGAGCCCCGCGTCTCGGTGGAGAGCCCGCGTCTCGGTGGAGAGCCCCGCGTCTCGTTCGAGAGCCCGTCTTTTACTGCTGAACTTTGTTTTTCGGTGGAAAGCCCCGCGTCTCGGTGGAGAGCCCAGCGTCTCGGTCGAGAGCCCGTCTTTTACTGCTGAACTTTTTTTTTCGGTGGAGAGCCCCGCGTCTCGGTGGAGATCCCCGCGTCTCGGTCGAGAGCCCAGCGTCTCGGTCGAGAGCCCGTCTTTTACTGCTGAACTCTGTTTTTCGGTGGAGAGCCCCGCGTCTCGGTGGAGAGCCCCGCGTCCCGGTGGAGAGCCCCGCGTCTCGGTCGAGAGACCGTCTTTTACTGCTGAACTTTGTTTTTCGGTGGAGAGGCCCGCGTCTCGGTGGAGAGGCCCGCGTCTCGGTGGAGAGGCCCGCGTCTCGGTGGAGAGGCCCGCGTCTCGGTGGAGAGGCCCGCGTCTCGGTGGAGAGCCCCGCGTCTCGGTGGAGAGCCCCGCGTCTCGGTGGAGAGCCCCGCGTCTCGGTGGAGAGCCCCGCGTCTCGGTGGAGAGCCCCGCGTCTCGGTCGAGAGACCGTCTTTTACTGCTGAACTTTGTTTTTCGGTGGAGAGCCCCGCGTCTCGGTGGAGAGCCCCGCGTCTCGGTGGAGAGCCCCGCGTCTCGGTGGAGAGCCCCGCGTCTCGGTCGAGAGCCCAGCGTCTCGGTCGAGAGCCCGTCTTTTACTGCTGAACTCTGTTTTTCGGTGGAGAGCCCCGCGTCTCGGTGGAGAGCCCCGCGTCTCGGTGGAGAGCCCCGCGTCTCGGTGGAGAGCCCCGTGTCTCGGTGGTGAGCCCGCGTCTCGGTGGAGAGCCCCGCGTCTCGGTCGAGAGCCCGTCTTTTACTGCTGAACTTTGTTTTTCGGTGGAGAGCCCCGCGTCTCTGTCGAGAGCCCCGCGTCTCGGTCGAGAGCCCCGCGTCTCGGTCGAGAGCCCCGCGTCTCGGTCGAGAGCCCCGCGTCTCGGTCGAGAGCCCCGCGTCTCGGTCGAGAGCCCGTCTTTTACTGCTGAACTTTGTTTTTCGGTGGAGAGCCCCGCGTCTCGGTGGAGAGCCCCGCGTCTCGGTGGAGAGCCCCGCGTCTCGGTGGAGAGCCCCGCGTCTCGGTGGAGAGCCCCGCGTCTCGGTGGAGAGCCCCGCGTTTCGGTGGAAAGCCCCGCGTTTCGGTGGAGAGCCCCTCGTCTCGGTCGAGAGCCCCGCGTCTCGGTGGAGAGCCCCGCGTCTCGGTGGAGAGCCCGCGTCTCGGTGGAGAGCCCCGCGTCTCGGTCGAGAGCCCGTATTTTACTGTTGAACTTTGTTTTTCGGTGGAGAGCCCCGCGTCTCGGTGGAGAGCCCCGCGTCTCGATGGAGAGCCCCGCGTCTCGGTGGAGAGCCCCTCGTCTCGGTGGAGAGCCCCGCGTCTCGGTGGAGATCCCAGCGTCTCGGTCGAGAGCCCGTCTTTTACTGCTGAACTTTGTTTTTCGGTGGAGAGCCCCGCGTCTCGGTGGAGCCCGTCTTTTACTGCTGAACTTTGTTTTTCGGTGGAGAGCCCCGCGTCTCGGTGGAGAGCCCTGCGTCTCGGTGGAGAGCCCCGCGTCTCGGTGGAGATCCCCGCGTCTCGGTGGAGAGCCCCGCGTCTCGGTGGAGAGCCCGCGTCTCGGTGGAGAGCCCCGCGTCTCGGTCGAGAGCCCGTCTTTTACTGCTGAACTTTGTTTTTCGGTGGAGAGCCCCGCGTCTCGGTGGAGAGCCCCGCGTCTCGGTGGAGAGCCCCGCGTCTCGGTGGAGAGCCCCGCGTCTCGGTGGAGAGCCCCGCGTCTCGGTGGAGAGCCCCGCGTCTCGGTGGAGAGCCCCGTGTCTCGGTGGTGAGCCCGCGTCTCGGTGGAGAGCCCCGCGTCTCGGTCGAGAGCCCGTCTTCTGCTGCTTAACTTTGTTTTTCGGTGGAGAGCCCCGCGTCTCGGTCGAGAGCCCCGCGTCTCGGTCGAGAGCCCCGCGTCTCGGTCGAGAGCCCCGCGTCTCGGTCGAGAGCCCCGCGTCTCGGTCGAGAGCCCGTCTTTTACTGCTGAACTTTGTTTTTCGGTGGAGAGCCCCGCGTCTCGGTGGAGAGCCCCGCGTCTCGGTGGAGAGCCCCGCGTCTCGGTGGAGAGCCCCGCGTCTCGGTGGAGAGCCCAGCGTCTTGGTCGAGAGCCCGTATTTTACTGCTGAACTTTGTTTTTCGGTGGAGAGCCCCGCGTCTCGGTGGAGAGCCCCGCGTCTCGGTGGAGAGCCCAGCGTCTCGGTGGAGAGCCCCGCGTCTCGGTGGAGAGCCCCGCGTTTCGGTGGAGAGCCCCGCGTTTCGGTGGAGAGCCATTCGTCTCGGTCGAGAGCCCCGCGTCTCGGTCGAGAGCCCCGCGTC
>NW_027069392.1:1225147-1232647 GCF_037157495.1 Lathamus discolor | reverse complement strand
TGAGACCTGGGGATCGAGTCCCGCCACGGTCTTCCCAGCGTTCGAGTGCCGGCCTCCTCCGCCGCCGGTCTTTTTGCTCTCGGTCCACGCGGACGGAGACGAACGAACCAAGCTCGGGAAGCGCCGCGAAAGGCTGCCCAGTACACCCCTCACTATCGACGGCTGAGCCGCGGAGCGTGACAGCCTCTCAGCTAGCGCTGCTGCGGAGACGAGCCACTACTCGCTCCTGTAATACGGACAGACACTTCTCCGCCCGCGCTGGAGCGCAACACCAGACTTGTAGGCTCACCCGGTTGGTGCGCCAGCGACGACGCAATTTTCGATGACTCAACTGGAGGCAGCGAGAAACGGCCGCCTCCTCGACCGCCTCCGGAAGCGACGCGCCCGGCAAGATCTATCGCGGGACCTGGGAAATGCGGCTAAGTCCGCCGCGAGCCTGAAGTCCCCCCCAGAGACGGCGCGCGGAACTCTCCCTGCAAATCCGGCTAAGTCCCGGCGGAGCCGGCTAGACCTGACGGCAAACTGCGGCCCCCACCGCGAGCTCGCCGTCCGCCCGCCCTCCGGGAGGCTCGCAGGCTCGGGCAGCGCTTGCCGGGCGGGTGAGGCGCGGGTCCCTGCAAATCCGGCAAAGTCCCGGCGGAGCCGGCTCGACCCGACGGCAAACGGCGGCCCCCACCGCGAGCTCGCCGTCCGCCCGCCCTCCGGGAGGCTCGCAGGCTCGGGCAGCGCTTGCCGGGCGGGTGAGGCGCGGGTCCCTGCAAATCCGGCAAAGTCCCGGCGGAGCCGGCTGGACCGGACGGCAAACGGCGGCCCCCACCGCGAGCTCGCCGTCCGCCCGCCCTCCGGGAGGCTCGCAGGCTCGGGCAGCGCTTGCCGGGCGGGTGAGGCGCGGGTCCCTGCAAATCCGGCAAAGTCCCGGCGGAGCCGGCTCGACCGGACGGCAAACTGCGGCCCCCACCGCGAGCTCGCCGTCCGCCCGCCCTCCGGGAGGCTCGCAGGCTCGGGCAGCGCTTGCCGGGCGGGTGAGGCGCGGGTCCCTGCAAATCCGGCAAAGTCCCGGCGGAGCCGGCTCGACCCGACGGCAAACGGCGGCCCCCACCGCGAGCTCGCCGTCCGGGAGGCTCGCAGGCTCGGGCAGCGCTTGCCGGGCGGGTGAGGCGCGGGTCCCTGCAAATCCGGCAAAGTCCCGGCGGAGCCGACTCGACCCGACGGCAAACGGCGGCCCCCACCGCGAGCTCGCCGTCCGCCCGCCCTCCGGGAGGCTCGCAGGCTCGGGCAGCGCTTGCCGGGCGGGTGAGGCGCGGGTCCCTGCAAATCCGGCAAAGTCCCGGCGGAGCCGGCTCGACCGGACGGCAAACGGCGGCCCCCACCGCGAGCTCGCCGTCCTCCAGCCCTCCGGGAGGCTCGCAGGCTCGGGCAGCGCTTGCCGAGCGGGTGAGGCGCGGGTCCCTGCAAATCCGGCAAAGTCCCGGCGGAGCCGGCTGGACCGGACGGCAAACTGCGGCCCCCACCGCGAGCTCGCCGTCCGCCCGCCCTCCGGGAGGCTCGCAGGCTCGGGCAGCGCTTGCCGGGCGGGTGAGGCGCGGGTCCCTGCAAATCCGGCAAAGTCCCGGCGGAGCCGGCTCGACCCGACGGCAAACGGCGGCCCCCACCGCGAGCTCGCCGTCCGGGAGGCTCGCAGGCTCGGGCAGCGCTTGCCGGGCGGGTGAGGCGCGGGTCCCTGCAAATCCGGCAAAGTCCCGGCGGAGCCGACTCGACCCGACGGCAAACGGCGGCCCCCACCGCGAGCTCGCCGTCCGCCCGCCCTCCGGGAGGCTCGCAGGCTCGGGCAGCGCTTGCCGGGCGGGTGAGGCGCGGGTCCCTGCAAATCCGGCAAAGTCCCGGCGGAGCCGGCTCGACCGGACGGCAAACGGCGGCCCCCACCGCGAGCTCGCCGTCCTCCAGCCCTCCGGGAGGCTCGCAGGCTCGGGCAGCGCTTGCCGAGCGGGTGAGGCGCGGGTCCCTGCAAATCCGGCAAAGTCCCGGCGGAGCCGGCTGGACCGGACGGCAAACTGCGGCCCC
This sequence comes from Lathamus discolor, assembly GCF_037157495.1. Lineage (NCBI taxonomy): Eukaryota > Metazoa > Chordata > Aves > Psittaciformes > Psittacidae > Lathamus > Lathamus discolor. The sequence continues at coordinate 1,230,586 of NW_027069392.1, read as the reverse complement.
CACCGCGAGCTCGCCGTCCGGGAGGCTCGCAGGCTCGGGCAGCGCTTGCCGGGCGGGTGAGGCGCGGGTCCCTGCAAATCCGGCAAAGTCCCGGCGGAGCCGACTCGACCCGACGGCAAACGGCGGCCCCCACCGCGAGCTCGCCGTCCGCCCGCCCTCCGGGAGGCTCGCAGGCTCGGGCAGCGCTTGCCGGGCGGGTGAGGCGCGGGTCCCTGCAAATCCGGCAAAGTCCCGGCGGAGCCGGCTCGACCCGACGGCAAACGGCGGCCCCCACCGCGAGCTCGCCGTCCGCCCGCCCTCCGGGAGGCTCGCAGGCTCGGGCAGCGCTTGCCGGGCGGGTGAGGCGCGGGTCCCTGCAAATCCGGCAAAGTCCCGGCGGAGCCGGCTCGACCGGACGGCAAACGGCGGCCCCCACCGCGAGCTCGCCGTCCGCCCGCCCTCCGGGAGGCTCGCAGGCTCGGGCAGCGCTTGCCGGGCGGGTGAGGCGCGGGTCCCTGCAAATCCGGCAAAGTCCCGGCGGAGCCGGCTGGACCGGACGGCAAACTGCGGCCCCCACCGCGAGCTCGCCGTCCGCCCGCCCTCCGGGAGGCTCGCAGGCTCGGGCAGCGCTTGCCGGGCGGGTGAGGCGCGGGTCCCTGCAAATCCGGCAAAGTCCCGGCGGAGCCGGCTCGACCCGACGGCAAACGGCGGCCCCCACCGCGAGCTCGCCGTCCGGGAGGCTCGCAGGCTCGGGCAGCGCTTGCCGGGCGGGTGAGGCGCGGGTCCCTGCAAATCCGGCAAAGTCCCGGCGGAGCCGACTCGACCCGACGGCAAACGGCGGCCCCCACCGCGAGCTCGCCGTCCGCCCGCCCTCCGGGAGGCTCGCAGGCTCGGGCAGCGCTTGCCGGGCGGGTGAGGCGCGGGTCCCTGCAAATCCGGCAAAGTCCCGGCGGAGCCGGCTCGACCCGACGGCAAACGGCGGCCCCCACCGCGAGCTCGCCGTCCGGGAGGCTCGCAGGCTCGGGCAGCGCTTGCCGGGCGGGTGAGGCGCGGGTCCCTGCAAATCCGGCAAAGTCCCGGCGGAGCCGACTCGACCCGACGGCAAACGGCGGCCCCCACCGCGAGCTCGCCGTCCGCCCGCCCTCCGGGAGGCTCGCAGGCTCGGGCAGCGCTTGCCGGGCGGGTGAGGCGCGGGTCCCTGCAAATCCGGCAAAGTCCCGGCGGAGCCGGCTCGACCCGACGGCAAACGGCGGCCCCCACCGCGAGCTCGCCGTCCGCCCGCCCTCCGGGAGGCTCGCAGGCTCGGGCAGCGCTTGCCGGGCGGGTGAAGCGCGGGTCCCTGCAAATCCGGCAAAGTCCCGGCGGAGCCGGCTCGACCCGACGGCAAACGGCGGCCCCCACCGCGAGCTCGCCGTCCGCCCGCCCTCCGGGAGGCTCGCAGGCTCGGGCAGCGCTTGCCGGGCGGGTGAGGCGCGGGTCCCTGCAAATCCGGCAAAGTCCCGGCGGAGCCGGCTCGACCCGACGGCAAACGGCGGCCCCCACCGCGAGCTCGCCGTCCGCCCGCCCTCCGGGAGGCTCGCAGGCTCGGGCAGCGCTTGCCGGGCGGGTGAGGCGCGGGTCCCTGCAAATCCGGCAAAGTCCCGGCGGAGCCGGCTGGACCGGACGGCAAACTGCGGCCCCCACCGCGAGCTCGCCGTCCGCCCGCCCTCCGGGAGGCTCGCAGGCTCGGGCAGCGCTTGCCGGGCGGGTGAGGCGCGGGTCCCTGCAAATCCGGCAAAGTCCCGGCGGAGCCGGCTCGACCCGACGGCAAACGGCGGCCCCCACCGCGAGCTCGCCGTCCGGGAGGCTCGCAGGCTCGGGCAGCGCTTGCCGGGCGGGTGAGGCGCGGGTCCCTGCAAATCCGGCAAAGTCCCGGCGGAGCCGACTCGACCCGACGGCAAACGGCGGCCCCCACCGCGAGCTCGCCGTCCGCCCGCCCTCCGGGAGGCTCGCAGGCTCGGGCAGCGCTTGCCGGGCGGGTGAGGCGCGGGTCCCTGCAAATCCGGCAAAGTCCCGGCGGAGCCGGCTCGACCCGACGGCAAACGGCGGCCCCCACCGCGAGCTCGCCGTCCGGGAGGCTCGCAGGCTCGGGCAGCGCTTGCCGGGCGGGTGAGGCGCGGGTCCCTGCAAATCCGGCAAAGTCCCGGCGGAGCCGACTCGACCCGACGGCAAACGGCGGCCCCCACCGCGAGCTCGCCGTCCGCCCGCCCTCCGGGAGGCTCGCAGGCTCGGGCAGCGCTTGCCGGGCGGGTGAGGCGCGGGTCCCTGCAAATCCGGCAAAGTCCCGGCGGAGCCGGCTCGACCCGACGGCAAACGGCGGCCCCCACCGCGAGCTCGCCGTCCGCCCGCCCTCCGGGAGGCTCGCAGGCTCGGGCAGCGCTTGCCGGGCGGGTGAGGCGCGGGTCCCTGCAAATCCGGCAAAGTCCCGGCGGAGCCGGCTCGACCCGACGGCAAACGGCGGCCCCCACCGCGAGCTCGCCGTCCGCCCGCCCTCCGGGAGGCTCGCAGGCTCGGGCAGCGCTTGCCGGGCGGGTGAAGCGCGGGTCCCTGCAAATCCGGCAAAGTCCCGGCGGAGCCGGCTCGACCCGACGGCAAACGGCGGCCCCCACCGCGAGCTCGCCGTCCGCCCGCCCTCCGGGAGGCTCGCAGGCTCGGGCAGCGCTTGCCGGGCGGGTGAAGCGCGGGTCCCTGCAAATCCGGCAAAGTCCCGGCGGAGCCGGCTCGACCCGACGGCAAACGGCGGCCCCCACCGCGAGCTCGCCGTCCGCCCGCCCTCCGGGAGGCTCGCAGGCTCGGGCAGCGCTTGCCGGGCGGGTGGGGCGCGGGTCCCGGCGCTGCCGGGCACTCGCCAGCCTTTTCTCGGCTGTTAGGGGTTGCCTCGGCTTTCCCGCTCCGTCATCTGACAATCCCCCCTGAAACAGCCTCTGGCTGGTGCTGGGGGCCGGGCGGGCAGAGGCAGCAGCCTGGGTCCCGGTGCTCGCCAGCTTGTTTTGTTTCGTGGGGGCTTGGTTGTTTTTTTGGTTTCGCGTGTCCGTCTGCTGACACACAGCCCACCACCCCGTCCCGCCGCGAAACACGCCTCTGGCTGGCGGTGGTGGGTGGGGGGACCAGGACCGCACCAGCTACGCACAAAGAGAAAAATGACCGCGACCGCTGAACCCAGGACGCACCGAAATACACCAGCCGATGCAGCCCGGGGTTCTGCAGATGCTGCGGCGCCCACCCCTCCTCCGCGGTGCCTCCCCCCGCCCCACAACGGGCTGGGAACAGATTGCAAAGATGTTCTTCTGGTTTGTGGTTTGGGGGAAATGTGTCTGAAACTGAGGAGAAGAGATGAAGATAGCGTGGCCGAGGATAGAAGGGAGGATTACGTTGCTCTTGCTGAGCATCCAAACAGGGTTCCCCACCACTGATGTTCTCACGGTTAAGTCTGTGGAACGTTAGGCACAGGTTAACGGTCGGCCTCAATGTTCTCAAGGGTCCTTTCCAAATCAAAAGGATTCTGCAGTTCTAAGAAAAGTTGATGTTTAGACTCAACTCTGTCCCTCGTCAGAGAAATGGCACTGCAGGAAGGCCGTGCGTCTGCCAGCTGAGGGAGGGAGCATCAGCACTTGCTTCGGCCTGTTTCCTATGGTGTTGCCCTGGAGCGCCGAGGAGCCCCGGAGGGAGCCCAGCGGGGCAGAGGCAGAGCCACCTCGGGCTGGGCCTCTGCTGCTGAGCTGGGCCGGGCTCCCGGGACGCAGATAGACGCTGGCGAGGGGGCGGAGCTGCAGAGAGACAGCTGCTCTGCCCAGGCGCAGGGCCGGCCGGGGGGGGCACCGCCTGCAGGCCCCCAGGGGAGACCTGCCAGCCTCAGAGAGCTGAAAGGCACTCCGCAGCGGAGGCTGCCGAGAGATTTCTGCGGGAGAAACGTTCCCAGCCCTGTGCGTGATCAGGCTCTGGGTGCAGGACAATGCAGCTGTAGCTCCTGGAGGGATCTCCTCGAGCCGCTGCCTCGGACAGTCCATGGGATCTGTCAGGAGGACGCTCTCGGTTTCTCTGTGCGGATCAGGAGGAGGATGTGCTGCAGAGCAGGCCTTCCCTCTGCAGCGTCTGAGTGAGAGGAGAAGGCAGGTCCCTCATCCAGGGGTTGGCTGCAGGGTGTGAATGTGCGTGTGCAGCCAGCGGTGGGTGCCCGGCGCTTTCCTTGCGAGCAGGGTCCCCGCAGCTCAGGGGCTGTGTGCCGGGGCAGGGACTCTGCCGCCTGCCAGGGCCAGCAGCACTCAGCCTGCGCGGGGAGCTCCCCGAGGTGCTCGGAGAAGTAGAGGGGGAAGCGACAGGGAACCCCTGGCAGGGAAGGAAAAGTGTTCTTGGCTCCAGGAGCACCGAGAGGGAGCAGAACTGGGCACAGAGCAGGAGCTCCTGGCAGGGACAGCTCCAAGAAACAGAAGCATGGACAGGGAGTGGGGGGGGAAGTGAAGCCCATCCCTGGGGGCGGGGGGGGGGGGGGGTGGTGGTGGTGGTGGTGCGTTCAGGCATCGTTTTCCCCAGCCACCGTGTTTTCGCTGTCCCGCTTCGCGGGGGGGGGGGGGGGGGAGGCGGTGGTGTCGGCGGCAGGGTTAAATATTATTAGGTGCCGTCACCTCGTCCCCATCAGTGGGCCCTAGGCAAGCCCAAGCGAGAGCCAGACGCTGCTAAGGCATCTCTGCGCCGGGACGTACCGAGACGGAAAAACGGTCGGTACTAAAAACTGTTTGTGCTGAAGTAAATGCTCGGATTACTGCAGGGGCGACGGCAGGGAGGCCTGAAGGTCGCACTGCCCTGAACCAGCTCCCGCGCTCGAGCGGGGGATACATTGAAACCCAGCAGCCGGCGCACCTGGGGCTCTGCAGACGCCGCGGCGCGCCGCCCCGCCCGCTCTTCTCGGCGAAACCCCCCCTCCCCCCCACCCCCAGCCCCCCGCCTTCCCGCCTCCCCCCTCCCCCACCCCCACTCGCGGCGCATGCGCACAGGCACAGAGAGAGGCACCCCTCGCCGTGCGCACCCTCCCCCCCCCGCCCCGCGCTGCCGTTCCGGACCCGCCGAGCGCTGGGTGCGGCCCCAGTCACCAGACGGCGGCACCGCCCCGGAGCAGCAGGGCGGAGGGGCAGGGGTCGGCAGCCTGACGCTCTGCGCCTGCGCGCTCGCCCCCCTCGGCGCCCCTCCTCCCCCGGCTCGGCAAGCGGGTCTCCGCCAGCGACGAAAACAAGGGCTGCTCCTCTGCCTGACGGGCTGTCCCGCGCTCAGTTCGCCGGGAGCCGGTAGGCAGGCAGCAAGGAAGGAAAGAAGGAAGGAGGCAGACAGACAGACAGACAGAAAGACAGACAGACAGACAGACAGACAGTGGTCGGTGAGCAGGTGGGGAGCCTGGCGCACGCAATGGTGGGCCGGGGATATGGGGGG
>NW_027069392.1:1207647-1212647 GCF_037157495.1 Lathamus discolor | reverse complement strand
CAGACGGAGGAGGGGGGGGAAAAGAGGGGGAAGCGGACGGAGGAGGGGGGAAAAAGTTAAAAGAGGGGGGGCGGGAGGAGGAAGGGGGGGGGGAACAAAACAAAAAAAACAAAAAAACAAACCCACAAAAACAACAAAAAAAACCCCAGTACTGCCACCTGGGCCGAACCACCGGGCGCCTAGGCAAGCGCAAGCAAGAGCCGGACGCTGCTAAGGGGGTCTCAGCGCCAGGACGTAACCGACGGGCTCGCCTGCCCGTGCCATCATCGGAGCCCCTCGCTCAGCTCACGGACGGGGCGGCGAGAAAATTGGGACCTGGGGATCGAGTCCCGCCACGGTCTTCCCAGCGTTCGAGTGCCGGCCTCCTCCGCCGCCGGTCTTTTTGCTCTCGGTCCACGCGGACGGAGACGAACGAACCAAGCTCGGGAAGCGCCGCGAAAGGCTGCCCAGTACACCCCTCACTATCGACGGCTGAGCCGCGGAGCGTGACAGCCTCTCAGCTAGCGCTGCTGCGGAGACGAGCCACTACTCGCTCCTGTAATACGGACAGACACTTCTCCGCCCGCGCTGGAGCGCAACACCAGACTTGTAGGCTCACCCGGTTGGTGCGCCAGCGACGACGCAATTTTCGATGACTCAACTGGAGGCAGCGAGAAACGGCCGCCTCCTCGACCGCCTCCGGAAGCGACGCGCCCGGCAAGATCTATCGCGGGACCTGGGAAATGCGGCTAAGTCCGCCGCGAGCCTGAAGTCCCCCCCAGAGACGGCGCGCGGAACTCTCCCTGCAAATCCGGCTAAGTCCCGGCGGAGCCGGCTAGACCTGACGGCAAACTGCGGCCCCCACCGCGAGCTCGCCGTCCGCCCGCCGTCCGGGAGGCTCGCAGGCTCGGGCAGCGCTTGCCGGGCGGGTGAGGCGCGGGTCCCTGCAAATCCGGCAAAGTCCCGGCGGAGCCGGCTCGACCCGACGGCAAACGGCGGCCCCCACCGCGAGCTCGCCGTCCGCCCGCCGTCCGGGAGGCTCGCAGGCTCGGGCAGCGCTTGCCGGGCGGGTGAGGCGCGGGTCCCTGCAAATCCGGCAAAGTCCCGGCGGAGCCGGCTCGACCCGACGGCAAACGGCGGCCCCCACCGCGAGCTCGCCGTCCGCCCGCCCTCCGGGAGGCTCGCAGGCTCGGGCAGCGCTTGCCGGGCGGGTGAGGCGCGGGTCCCTGCAAATCCGGCAAAGTCCCGGCGGAGCCGGCTCGACCCGACGGCAAACGGCGGCCCCCACCGCGAGCTCGCCGTCCGCCCGCCCTCCGGGAGGCTCGCAGGCTCGGGCAGCGCTTGCCGGGCGGGTGAGGCGCGGGTCCCTGCAAATCCGGCAAAGTCCCGGCGGAGCCGGCTCGACCCGACGGCAAACGGCGGCCCCCACCGCGAGCTCGCCGTCCGCCCGCCCTCCGGGAGGCTCGCAGGCTCGGGCAGCGCTTGCCGGGCGGGTGAGGCGCGGGTCCCTGCAAATCCGGCAAAGTCCCGGCGGAGCCGGCTCGACCCGACGGCAAACGGCGGCCCCCACCGCGAGCTCGCCGTCCGCCCGCCCTCCGGGAGGCTCGCAGGCTCGGGCAGCGCTTGCCGGGCGGGTGAGGCGCGGGTCCCTGCAAATCCGGCAAAGTCCCGGCGGAGCCGACTCGACCCGACGGCAAACGGCGGCCCCCACCGCGAGCTCGCCGTCCGCCCGCCCTCCGGGAGGCTCGCAGGCTCGGGCAGCGCTTGCCGGGCGGGTGAGGCGCGGGTCCCTGCAAATCCGGCAAAGTCCCGGCGGAGCCGGCTCGACCCGACGGCAAACGGCGGCCCCCACCGCGAGCTCGCCGTCCGCCCGCCCTCCGGGAGGCTCGCAGGCTCGGGCAGCGCTTGCCGGGCGGGTGAGGCGCGGGTCCCTGCAAATCCGGCAAAGTCCCGGCGGAGCCGGCTCGACCCGACGGCAAACGGCGGCCCCCACCGCGAGCTCGCCGTCCGCCCGCCCTCCGGGAGGCTCGCAGGCTCGGGCAGCGCTTGCCGGGCGGGTGAGGCGCGGGTCCCTGCAAATCCGGCAAAGTCCCGGCGGAGCCGGCTGGACCGGACGGCAAACTGCGGCCCCCACCGCGAGCTCGCCGTCCGCCCGCCCTCCGGGAGGCTCGCAGGCTCGGGCAGCGCTTGCCGGGCGGGTGAGGCGCGGGTCCCTGCAAATCCGGCAAAGTCCCGGCGGAGCCGGCTCGACCCGACGGCAAACGGCGGCCCCCACCGCGAGCTCGCCGTCCGCCCGCCCTCCGGGAGGCTCGCAGGCTCGGGCAGCGCTTGCCGGGCGGGTGAGGCGCGGGTCCCTGCAAATCCGGCAAAGTCCCGGCGGAGCCGGCTCGACCCGACGGCAAACGGCGGCCCCCACCGCGAGCTCGCCGTCCGCCCGCCCTCCGGGAGGCTCGCAGGCTCGGGCAGCGCTTGCCGGGCGGGTGAGGCGCGGGTCCCTGCAAATCCGGCAAAGTCCCGGCGGAGCCGGCTCGACCCGACGGCAAACGGCGGCCCCCACCGCGAGCTCGCCGTCCGCCCGCCCTCCGGGAGGCTCGCAGGCTCGGGCAGCGCTTGCCGGGCGGGTGGGGCGCGGGTCCCGGCGCTGCCGGGCACTCGCCAGCCTTTTCTCGGCTGTTAGGGGTTGCCTCGGCTTTCCCGCTCCGTCATCTGACAATCCCCCCTGAAACAGCCTCTGGCTGGTGCTGGGGGCCGGGCGGGCAGAGGCAGCAGCCTGGGTCCCGGTGCTCGCCAGCTTGTTTTGTTCCGTGGGGGCTTGGTTGTTTTTTTGGTTTCGCGTGTCCGTCTGCTGACACACAGCCCACCACCCCGTCCCGCCGCGAAACACGTCTCTGGCTGGCGGTGGTGGGTGGGGGGACCAGGACCGCACCAGCTACGCACAAAGAGAAAAATGACCGCGACCGCTGAACCCAGGACGCACCGGAATACACCAGCCGATGCAGCCCGGGGTTCTGCAGATGCTGCGGCGCCCACCCCTCCTCCGCGGCGCCTCCCCCCGCCCCACAACGGGCTGGGAACAGATTGCAAAGATGTTCTTCTGGTTTGTGGTTTGGGGGAAACGTGTCTGAAACTGAGGAGAAGAGATGAAGATAGCGTGGCCGAGGATAGAAGGGAGGATTACGTTGCTCTTGCTGAGCATCCAAACAGGGTTCCCCACCACTGATGTTCTCACGGTTAAGTCTGTGGAACGTTAGGCACAGGTTAACGGTCGGCCTCAATGTTCTCAAGGGTCCTTTCCAAATCAAAAGGATTCTGCAGTTCTAAGAAAAGTTGATGTTTAGACTCAACTCTGTCCCTCGTCAGAGAAATGGCACTGCAGGAAGGCCGTGCGTCTGCCAGCTGAGGGAGGGAGCATCAGCACTTGCTTCGGCCTGTTTCCTATGGTGTTGCCCTGGAGCGCCGAGGAGCCCCGGAGGGAGCCCAGCGGGGCAGAGGCAGAGCCACCTCGGGCTGGGCCTCTGCTGCTGAGCTGGGCCGGGCTCCCGGGACGCAGATAGACGCTGGCGAGGGGGCAGAGCTGCAGAGAGACAGCTCTGCCCAGGCGCAGGGCCGGGGGGGGCATCGCCTGCAGGCCCCCAGGGGAGACCTGCCAGCCTCAGAGAGCTGAAAGGCACTCCGCAGCGGAGGCTGCCGAGAGGTTTCTGCGGGAGAAACGTTCCCAGCCCTGTGCGTGATCAGGCTCTGGGTGCAGGACAATGCAGCTGTAGCTCCTGGAGGGATCTCCTCGAGCCGCTGCCTCGGACAGTCCATGGGATCTGTCAGGAGGACGCTCTCGGTTTCTCTGTGCGGATCAGGAGGAGGATGTGCTGCAGAGCAGGCCTTCCCTCTGCAGCGTCTGAGTGAGAGGAGAAGGCAGGTCCCTCATCCAGGGCTTGGCTGCAGGGTGTGAATGTGCGTGTGCAGCCAGCGGTGGGTGCCCGGCGCTTTCCTTGCGAGCAGGGTCCCCGCAGCTCAGGGGCTGTGTGCCGGGGCAGGGACTCTGCCGCCTGCCAGGGCCAGCAGCACTCAGCCTGCGCGGGGAGCTCCCCGAGGTGCTCGGAGAAGTAGAGGGGGAAGCGACAGGGAACCCCTGGCAGGGAAGGAAAAGTGTTCTTGGCTCCAGGAGCACCGAGAGGGAGCAGAACTGGGCACAGAGCAGGAGCTCCTGGCAGGGACAGCTCCAAGAAACAGAGGCATGGACGGGGGGGGGGGGGGGGGGAAGTGAAGCCCATCCCTGGGGGCGGGGGGGGGGGGGGGGTGGGGGGGTGGGGTGCGTTCAGGCATCGTTTTCCCCAGCCACCGTGTTTTCGCTGTCCCGCTTCGCGGGCTCCAGCTTTAGCGCCGGAAAGAGAACAACGAGAGAGGGGCGGAAAGGAGAGCGAAGGGGCGGAAAAAAGAAAAAGGGAGGGGGTGGGGGGGGTGGGGAGGCGGTGGTGTCGGCGGCAGGGTTAAATATTATTAGGTGCCGTCACCTCGTCCCCATCAGTGGGCCCTAGGCAAGCCCAAGCGAGAGCCAGACGCTGCTAAGGCATCTCTGCGCCGGGACGTACCGAGACGGAAAAACGGTCGGTACTAAAAACTGTTTGTGCTGAAGTAAATGCTCGGATTACTGCAGGGGCGACGGCAGGGAGGCCTGAAGGTCGCACTGCCCTGAACCAGCTCCCGCGCTCGAGCGGGGGATACATTGAAACCCAGCAGCCGGCGCACCTGGGGCTCTGCAGACGCCGCGGCGCGCCGCCCCGCCCGCTCTTCTCGGCGAAACCCCCCCCTCCCCCTCCCCCTCCCCCCCCACCCCCAGCCCCCCGCCTTCCCGCCTCCCCCCTCCCCCACCCCCACCCCCCCCCCACTCGCGGCGCATGCGCACAGGCACAGAGAGAGGCACCCCTCGCCGTGCGCACCCTCCCCCCCCGCCCCGCGCTGCCGTTCCGGACCCGCCGAGCGCTGGGTGCGGCCCCAGTCACCAGACGGCGGCACCGCCCCGGAGC